>NW_011494566.1:323286-323847 GCF_000754665.1 Bison bison bison
TCCCAATTCAGAACCAGTCTGTTGTTCCATGTCCAGTTCTAACTGTTGCTTCCTGACCTGCATACAGATTTCTCAAGAGGCAGGTCAGGTGGTCTGGTATTCCCACCTCTTGAACAATTTTCCACAATTTGTTGTGATTCACACAGTCAAAGGCTTTGGCGTAGTCAATAATGCAGAAATAGATGTTCTTCTGGAACGTTCTTGCTTTTCAATGATCCAGCGGATGTTGGCAATTTGATCTCTGGTTCTTCTGCCGTTTGTAAATCCAGCTTGAACATCTGAAAGTTCACAGTTCCCGTATTGCTGAAGCCTGGCTTGGAGAGTTTTGAGCATTACTTTGCTAGCTTGTGAGATGAGTGCAATTGTGTGGTAGTTTGAACATTTGGGGGCATTGCCTTTCTTTGGGATTGGAATGAAAGCTGACCTTTTCCAGTCCTATGGCCACTGCTGAGTTTTCCAAATTTGCAGGCATATTGAGTGCAGCACTTTCACAGCATCATCTTTCAGGATTTGAAATAGCTCAACTGGAATTCCATCACCTCCATTAGCTTTGTTCATAGT
>NW_011494566.1:323947-325131 GCF_000754665.1 Bison bison bison
GTTCAGTTCAGTTCAGTTCAGTCGCTCAATCGTGTCCGACTCGTTGTGACCCCATGGACTGCAGCACGCCAGGCCTCCCTGTCCATCGCCAGCTCCCGGAGCTTTTTCAAACTCGTGTCCATTGAGTCGGTGACGCCATCCAACCATCTCATCCTCTGTCGTCCCCTTCTCCCCCTGCCTTCAGTCTTTCCCAGCATCAGGGTCTTTTCCAATGAGTCAGTTCTTCGCATCAGGTGGCCAAAGTATTGGGGTTTCAGCTTCAGTTCCAGCCCCTGGAGGCAGAGCCAAACTGAGAACTGCGGGCCAACGCGGTCAGTCTCCTAGCCTGTGCTTAGTCGCTCAGCCCTGTCCAACTCAGCGTCTCCTAAGCCTTAAGTTATTCAAGCAGGAATGGGAAGCTTCTGCTCAACGGATTTTCAGCATTCGAAGGACTTACTTAATGGCCTGCCTCTGTTTCAGTTTCTTCGTGAAATGTGCAGGCAGGGGCGGCGGGGCGGGGGGGCGCTCCTCTTATTAACTTCTCTCCTAGTCTGCGTTTCCATAACGCTATTCCCATTCTCCTGTTTGGGCTCTCAGGAATGCTGTAAGAAGTTTAGGGCAAGAGCCAAAATCTATCATATTTTCTTCCTTTTTTTCTTGGTGGTAAAATACACTTAGCATAAAATGTACCATTTAACCGTGTTTAAGGGGTGACATCAAGTACCTTCATGTTGTGCTACCATCACCACCATCCTTCTCTCAGTTCAATTCAGTTCTGTCCCTCAGCCCTGACTGCTTGCGACCCCATGGACCTTTGTTGGCAAAGTAATGTCTCTGCTTTTTAATATGCTGTCTAGCTTTGTCATAGCTTTCTTCCAAGGAGTAAGCGTCTTTTAACTTCATGGCTGCAGTCACCATCTGCAGTGACTTAGGAGCCCAAGAAATAAAGTCTCTCACTGTTTCCATTTTTTCCCCATCTATTTGCCATGAAGTGATGGGACCAGATGCCATGATCTTCGTTTTCTGAATGTTGAGATTTAAGCCAGCTTTTTCACTCTCCTCTTTCACTTTCATCAAGAGGCTCTTTAGTTCCTCTTCACTTTCTGCCATAAGGGTGGTGTCATCTGCATATCTGAGGTTATTGATATTTCTCCCGGCAATCTTGATTCCAGCTTGTGCTTCTTCCAGTCCAGTGTTTCTCATGA
>NW_011494566.1:325231-330869 GCF_000754665.1 Bison bison bison
ATCTTTTTTGTACAGTTCTTCTGTGTATTCTTGCTACCTCTTCTTAATATCTTCTGCTTCTGTTAGGTCCATACCATTTTTGTCCTTTACTAAGCCCATCTTTGCATGAAATATTCCCTTTGTATCTCTAATTTTCTTGAAGAGATCTCTAGTCTTCGCATTCTGTTGTTTTCCTCTATTTCTTTGCACTGATCTCTGAGAAAGGCTTTCTTATCTTTCCTTGCTATTCTTTGGAACTCTGCATTCAAATGAGTGTATCTTTCCATTTCTGCTTTGCCTTTAGCTTCTCTTCTTAGCTATTTGTAAGCTATTTGTAATCCCATTTGTAAGCTATTTGTAATCCTTCTCTAGAGCTCTTTGTATCTTGCAAAACTGAAACTCCATATCTATTAAATAATAGTTTCCCATTCCTCCCTCCCTTCTTGTTTATCCATTCATCTGTCAGAGACACTTGGGTTGCTTCCACAATTTTATAGTCCATCTTTTTAATCATATATCTCCCAGCAAAATGTTTTGTTCACTGTTCAAGATGACCAGTGAACTGAACCAATGAATGTGGTATGTAAGTGCTGTGTGTGTTGTTAGTTGGTCAGTCGTGTCAGACTCTTTGCAGCCCCATGCTTTGTAGACTGCCAGGCTCCTCTGTCATGGGATTCTTCAGGCAATAATACTGGAGTGGGTAGCCATTCCCTTTTCCAGAGGATCTTTGTGACCCAGGGATCAAACCTGCATCTCATGTATTGCAGGCAGATTCTTTACCGACTGAGCAACCATATAATTGGTAGTTGTTGAAAATAGTTCGTTTGGGCTTTTCTTTTCTTTTCTTTTTCTTTTTGGTCTGTTCTGTGAGGCATGTGCAATCTTAATTCCCTGAACACACACCCCCTGGGCTGGAAGTGTGAAGTCTTAACCACTGGACCATGAGGGACGCTCCTGAAAACAGTTTAAACAATTGATGTAGTTTAAATAATTTTAAAATTCAGTACTTTAAAGAACAATTCCAAATCAACCAAAAATGTGATTTAACCCACTTTTCAGCAGGGAAAACAATGTGGTAGAAGACCTTCCTTACTAGGGAAACCCAAGGTTAGACAGCCCGAAGAGTGGGAGCTCTGCATCTGACCGAAGCTGCTGTCACAGAGAGTGAGCCGCAAAGCTGTCACTCCCAGACAACAGCTGGAAGGGAGCCAGGAGCACCTGTGGTCCTGTCCTCTGGCCTGACCTTTCTAGAGGTGTCAAACCTGATTCCTGCTGGAGGATTTCCTCAGGACTCATGCTAAATAAATTCATTCATTGCAACTGCTGAATAATAATAACCCAGAATGCAATTTTATTATCTTAAAATGAGCACAATTATATGCATAGATAAACCCGCACTGAAAGCCACAAATATCACCAGAATGTTGACTGGTAAACCTGGATCAGAACAAATGAAGATAAATACAGATTTAATTGATGCAATCATTAGGACTTACACCATGGTGTAGGGATATCTGTGTTAAAGAGATTGGCGTGCTTGTGTTCATAGGTCAGAGTTGCCTTCTTCCCTACACAGGACAAGAGACTCATGGACACCTTTTATTGTCCTACCACCCCATACTTCTGCTGTGGGCTCACCTCTTCATTTAATACAGTCAGTTCTCAGGCAATGGACTTAATTAATTAAATTTAGGCTTTCTTAATTACAATTGCATTCTAAGCATGCCTCCCAGTAGCTCTAGTCAATAATTTCTTATATTAAGTTTCCAAGGGGCTAAACTCCTTCAATTTATGTGGATTTTGTTTGTCTTGGGCCAAGATTCTGGTGGGGGGATTAGGTAGATCATATTAGTGTAGCTTCCACATGAAAATCCTGGGAGGATTCTAATTAAAAATGGCCAGTTATAAATCCTCCTTTACAGATAACCAGGGTCAACATGTGGACTGTCTGTGTGATGTGAGGGCTTCTCTGGTGGCTCAGTGGTAAAGAATCCGCCTGCAGTGTAGTAACTGCAGGAGACATGGGTTCGATCCTTGAGTTGGGAAGATCCTCTGGAGGAGGGCATGGCAACCCAATCCAGTATTCTTGTCCGGAGGATCCCATGGAGCTGGTGGGCTACAGTCCATAGAGTCGTACAGAGTCAGACACGACTAAAGTGACTTAGCATGCACTCACGCACTTGTGTGTTGTAAACTCCGTACCTCCTCAGATTTGCACAAATTCACATGTGCACTGAATATTCTCTATAGACTAATAAGCAATGGTACATCCTACTGATACACTCTTTTGCAAACTGTAAAGATTCAAGTATGGTAAACAAACTATGAGCTATTTTATAATGTATTTTAGAGTTGGCCACTGAGCAACACGGTGGGTAGGGGTGCCAACTGGAGTACTGCTACCTTTGCCTTGAAAACAAAGAAACTGATAAGTGACTCACCCAAGGCAGAATCGAACAGAAAGTGAAAGTGAAGCCCCTCAGTCGTGTCCGCCTCTTTTCCCCGTGGACTGTAGCCCGCCAGGCTCCTCTGTCCATGGGATTCTCCAGGCAAGAATACTGGAATGGGTTGCCATTGCCTTCTCACCCAAGGCAGAATTGAACAGAATTGGGACTCAAATCCTAGATTTTTTTTGTTCCATATGTTGTGACCAATAATCAGACACAAGCTTTTCCCCACACTCATTTAACTTAAAGATCTGTAAAAGGAAAATGCAGTTTCTATATTTATTGAAAAAATTCCACATGTAAGGGGACCCCTGCAGTTCAAATCTGTGTTCTTTAAGGGTCAATTGTAACTAAATATGAATGTTTTATATATTTACACTGTTCTTATGATAACTGTTCATGGGGTAGATAGCATATTGGAAAGCAGAGACATTACTTTGCCAACAAAGGTCTGTCTAGTCAAGGCTATGGTTTTTCCAGTGGTCATGTATGGGTGTGAGAGTTGGACTGTGAAGAAAGCTGAGTGCTGAAGAATTGATGCTTTTGAACTGTGGTGTTGGAGAAGACTCTTGAGAGTCCCTTGGACTGCAAGGAGATCCAACCAGTCCATTTTCAAGGAGATCAGTCCTGGGTGTTCACTGGAAGGACTGATACTGAAGCTGAAACTCCAATACTTTGGCCACCTCATGTGAAGAGTTGACTCATTGGAAAAGACCCTGATGCTGGGAGGAATTGGGGGCAGGAGGAGAAGGGGACGACAGAGGATGAGATGTCTGGATGGCATCACCGACTCGATGGACATGAGTTTGAGTAGACTCCGGGAATTAGTGATGGACAGGGAGGCCTGGTGTGCTGCGATTCATGGGGTCGCAAAGAATCAGACAGGACTGAGCGACTGGACTGGACTGGACTGAACTATGATAACTGAATTCATGGTAACTTTGAGTGTAAAGTATTTTCTCAATCTATTGATTCCAGAAGTATAAATACTACAGTGCTGTATTTTAAATGGATAGCCAACAAAGTTCTACTCTATAGCATAGGGAACTCTCCTCGATATTATGTGGCAGCCTGGATGGGAGGGGAGTTTGGGGGAGAATGGATTCATGTATTTGTATGAGTCCCTTTGCCTTTAAAGGTAGGGCCTTTAATGAGGTACTTAAGTTAAAATGAAATGTTAGGGTGAGCTCTAATCCCATCTGACTGGTGTTCTTATACGGAGAGGACGTGAGGACACGCTGAGACCAGGGATGTGCAAGCGCAGAGCAAAGATGGTGTTGAGGATGCTGCCGTCTCACACCTGGAAGGCACCTTCGGAGGAAGGTAGCCATCTGCGAGCCAAGAAGAGGCTGCCTAAAAAACTAACCTGCTGCCACATTGGTCTTGGACTTCCAGTGTGTGTGTGGACTTCCAGTGTGTGTGTGGGATTTCCCAGGCAAGAATACTGGAATGGGTTGCCATTTCCTCCTCCAGGGACTTTTCCTGACCCAGGGATCAAACTGACATCTCCTGTATCTCCTGCATGGGCAGGTGGATTCTTTACTAGCTGAGCCACTGGAGAAGTCCCTTGGACTTCCAGTTTCCGTAACAGTGAAAAAATTTTCTATTCTTTAAGCAACCCAGTCTGTGGTAATTTCCATCCTCTACTCATCCTTCTTAGCATACTTTTCCTGTCAAGAAAATCTTCTCTTGAGTGCACTTCCCTCACCAGCAACTGCTTGGCTTCTTTGCTCCCCTGAGCACAAAGAGATCAGGTTATTTTGTTACCAAGTTTAGTCCTTCCTCATGTCAATTTCAGGTCGTTTTTCAGCCCTAATTCCCCACCTAAACTCAGCTTGTAAAGGTCATCAAAGACCTCTGTGCTGCTGAATGTAAAGGTCAGTGCTCGCTGTGCTTGATCTCTCAGCGGCCTGGACACAGTCCATCACCTGCTTCTACTTGATACTTTCTTCACTTGATTTCTAAGATGCCAGACTCTCTTCATTTTTCTATTTCCTCACTGATCTCTCTTCTGCATCTCTCTGGCTGCTTCCTCCTGGTTCCTCCTGACCTCTATGAAAGTGAAAGAACGTGTCAGTCGCTCAGTTGTGTCCGACTCTTTGCGACCCCATGGACTGTAGCCCTCCGAGCTCCTCTGTCCATGGGATTCTCCAGGCAAGAATACTGGAGTAGGTTGCCATGCCCTCCTCCAGGGGATCTTCCCAACCCAGGGATGGAACCTGAGTCTCTTGCATTGGCAGGCAGGTTCTTTACCACCTGAGTCACTAGGGAGGCCCAACTGGCCTCTGTACAGAAGAGCATTTTAGGGCCACTTCTAGGTTCTCATCTCCATCTGGCTCACTTCAGATCACGTCATTCAGTCCAGTGGCTTTAAATGCTGCCTGTAAACTGACTCCCTAATTTTTATTTCCTGCCCAGATCTGTCCTCTACGCTCAGACTTGCAAATGCAGCTCCTCCTGGATACTTGAGAGTCCTCCACTTGGGTGTCTAAAAAGACATAAGCAAGCTGGGATTCCTCATCTACACCCCCACCCACCCAGCAACACTGCCTGCAGCTTCCCTCAACTCAGTTCAGTTCAGTTCAGTTACTCATTCGTGTCTGACTCTTTGCGACCCCAAGGACTGCAGCATGCCAGGCCTCCCTGTCCATCACCGACTCCTGGAGCTTACTCAAACTCATGTCCATTGAGTTGGTGATGCCATCCAACCATCTCATCCTCTGTAATCCCCTTCTCCTCTTGCCTTCAATCTTTCCCAGCATTAGGGTCTTTTCAAATGAGTCAGCTCTCCGCATCAGGTGGCCAAAGTATTGGAGTTTCAGCATCAGTCCTTCCAATGAATACTCCAATGAATAATCAGTCCTGAGTATTCCTTTAGGATGGACTGGTTGGACCTCCTTGCAATCCAAGGGACTCTCAAAAGTCTTCTCCAACATCACAATTCAAAAGCATCAATTCTTCGGTGCTCAGCTTTGTTTATAGTCCAACTCTCACATCCATACATGACCACTGGAATAACCACAGCCTTGACTAGACGGACTTTTGTTGACAAAGTAATGTCTCTGCTTTTTAATATGCTGTCTAGGTTGGTCATAACTTTCCTTCCAAGGACTAAGCATCTTTTAATTTCATGCCTGCAGTCACCATTTGCAGTGATTTTGGAGCCCCCCAAAATAAAATCTGCCACTGTTTCCATTGTTCCCCTATCTATT
>NW_011494566.1:330969-332575 GCF_000754665.1 Bison bison bison
TGATGGGACTGGATGCCATGATCTCAGTTTTCTGAAAGTTGAGCTTTAAGCCAACTTTTCACTCTCCTCTTTCATTTTCATCAAGAGGCTCTTTAGTTCCTCTTCACTTTCTGCCATAAGGGTGGTGTCATCTGCTTATCTGAGATTATTGATATTTCTCCCAGCAATCTTGATTTCAGCTTGCAATTCATATGGCCCAGCATTTTTCATGATGTACTCTGCATATAAGATAAATAAGCAGGGTGACAATACACAGCCTTGACGTACTCCTTTCCCAGTTCGGAACCAGTCTGTTGTTCCATGTCCAGTTCTAACTGTTGCTTCTTGACCTGCAGACAGATTTCTCAAGAGGCAGGTCAGGTGGTCTGGTATTGCCACCTCTTGAACAATTTTCCACAGTTTGTTGTGATTCACACAGTCAAAGGCTTTGGCGTAGTCAATAAAGCAGAAATAGATGTTTTTCTGGAACTCTCTTGCTTTTTCCATGATCCAGCAGATGTTGGCGATTTGATCTCTGGTTCCTCTGCCTTTTCTAAATCCAGCTTGAACATCTGAAAGGTCACAGTTCACGTATTGCTGAAGCCTGGCTTGGAGAATTTTGAGAGTTACTTTGCTAGCATGTGTGGAGGTAATGAAGATAATGGCGACCTCCTTCCAAAGGTCCTGCTCACGCACTGCCGCACTCAGTGCTCCTGACCCCGCAGCAGTCTACCATCCACCCACGCCCCACCGGAGACACCTGCACACTCACACGCAAGTCTAGGTCAGTCTTGTGTGGGGCGATGCCAAAGAATCACAAAGAAAGGCAATGCCAAAGAATGCTCAAATTACTGCACAATTGCACTCATCTCACATGCTAGCTCAAAATTCTCCAAGCCAGGCTTCAGCAGTACGTGAACTGTGAACTTCCAGATGTTCAAGCTGGATTTAGAAAAGGCAGAAGAACCAGAAATCAAATTGCCAACAGCTGTTGGATCATCAAAAAAGCAAGAGAGTTCCAGAAAAACATCTACTTCTGCTTTATTGACCACACCAAAGCCTTTGACTGTGTGAATCACAACAAATTGTGGAAAATTGTTCAAGAGATGGGAATACCAGACCACCTGACCTGCCTTCTGAGAAATCTGTATGCAGGTCAGGAAGCAACAGTTAGAACTGGACATGGAACAACAGACTGGTTCCAAATCGGGAAAGGAGTATGTCAAGGCTGTATACTGTCACCCTGCTTGTTTAACTTACATGCAGAAAACATCATGAGAAATGCTGGGCTGGAAGAAGCACAAGCTGGAATCAAGATTGACAGATCAGATCAGATCAGTCGCTCAGTCGTGTCCGACTCTTTGCGACCCCATGAATCACAGCACGCCAGGCCTCCCTGTCCATCACCAACTTCCAGAGTTCACTCAGACTCACGTCCATCGAGTCAGTGATGCCATCCAGCCATCTCATCCTCTGTCGTCCCCTTCTCCTCCTGCCCCCCATCCCTCCCAGCATCAGAGTCTTTTCCAATGAGTCAACTCTTCGCATGAGGTGGCCAAAGTACTGGAGTTTCAGCTTTAGCATCATTCCTTCCAAAGAAATCCCGGGGCTGATCTCCTTCAGAATG
>NW_011494566.1:332675-339306 GCF_000754665.1 Bison bison bison
CTGCAGTCCTTGCAGTCCAAGGGACTCTCAAGAGTCTTATCCAACACCACACTTCAAAGGCATCAATTCTTCGGCCCTCAGCCTTCTTCACGGTCCAACTCTCACATCCATACATGACCACAGGAAAAACCATAGCCTTGACTAGACGAACCTTTGTTGGCAAAGTAATGTCTCTGCTTTTGAATATGCTATCTAAGATTGACAGGAGAAATATCAATAACCTCAGATATGCAGATGACACCACCCTTATGGCAGAAAGTAAAGAGGAACTGAAGAGCCTTTTGATGAAAGTGAAAGAGGAGAGTGAAAAACCTGGCTTAAAACTCAACATTCAGAAAACGAAGATCATGGCATCCGGTCCCATCACTTCATGGCAAATAGATAGGGAAACAGTGGAAACAGTGGAAACTTTATTTTTTGAAGCTCCAAAATTACTGTAGATGGTGACTGCAGCTATGAAATTAAAAGACGCCTTGCTCCTTGGAAGAAAATCTATGACTAACCTAAACAGCATAGTAAAAAGCAGAGATATCACTTTGCCCCAAAGGTCCATCTAGTCAAAGCTATGGTTTTTCCAGTGGTCACGTATGGATGTGAGAGTTGGACTATAAACAAAGCTGAGCACCGAAGAATTGATGCTTTTGAACTGTGGTGTTGGAGAAAACTCTTGAGAGTCCCTTGGACTGAAAGGAGATCCAACCAGTCAATCCTAAAGGAAATCAGTCCTGAATATTCATTGGAAGGACTGATGCTGAAGGTGAAACTCCAATACTTTGGCTACGTGATTCGAAGAACTGACTCATTGGAAAAGACCCTGGGAAAGATGCTGGGAAAGACTGAAGGTGGGAGGAGAAGGGGAAGACAGAGGATGAGATAGGATGGTATCACCAACTCGACTGACATGAGTTTGAGTAAGCTCCGGGAGTTGGTGATGGACAGGAAAGCCTGGCATGCTGCAGTCCTTAGGGTTGCAAAGAGTTGGACACGACTGAGTGACTGAACTGAACTGATAGTTGAGTTACAATGTTGTGTTAGCAACTTCAATTTTATTTATTAAAAAAAAGTCATGCATTTATTTATTTACTTTTTGGCAGCGCTGGGTCTTCTTGCCGCGTGGGTGTTTCTCTAGTTGCGGCAGGCAGGGGCTCCTCTCTAGTTGTGGTTCACAGCCTTCGCATTGCAGTGGCTTCTCTTTTTGCAGAGCATGGGCTCTAGGGCACGGGCCTCAGTAGTTGTTGCTCCTGAACTCTGGAGTACAGGCTTAGTCGTTGTGGTGCACAGGCTTAGTTGCTCCACACAGGTGGGATCTTCCGGAACCAGGGATCAAACCCATGTCTTCTGCATTGGCAGGGGGATTCTCTACCACTAAGCCACCAGGGAAGCCCCTAGCAGGTGGATTCTTATCCACTGCACCACCAGGAAAGTCCAGCAACTTCAATTTTTAAACCAATTACAAAGCCTCAGAATGTGCCATTTTAACTGCTTTTAATAAGCTGAGTTCTCTCTACTCAATCCAACTGGTGTTGCTCTACATCAGGAGAAGTTTTACAAGCTGAACAAGGCCCCTTATCTTCCTTGTCCTGGTTACAATGGGAAGCTTTCATCAGAAAAACCTTATCCTCCTCTTTCCAAAACACAACATGGCAAAAAACTCCCACTGTCCAAAATTGCTCAGTGTTAATTAAAGTCATTAGCCCAGTGGAAAGTAAAGCAATTTGTCTTTTAACTCCCTACATTCTTGGGCCTTGAGAATAAAAAGGAGTTTAGGTTAAACATCTGATTCTCTTTAAATATTCATGGTGTGGTTTCAATGGAAAGGTTTTCTAGAATTAACAAACCTTCTAATAATAGTCTCATCTCCTGCTAGAAATTCTCCAGGCATCACTGAAAACTTATCACTTCTCAGTAACTCCAGAGAAGGTGGGCATCATCATTGGCCTGGTTTGATAGTTTCATTTATTCTCTCAACAGATATTTATTGAGCTCTTTATGTGCCAGGGATCGCACTGAATGCTGGGCCTGCAGTGGTCAGGGAAGGCTTCCTGGAAGAGATGCACTCAGAAGCTCCTAAGAAGGTAGAAATTGGCTGGGCTAAGTGTTGGACATGGGGCGGGAAGGTAGGCAGGGATAGAAGAAAGAAGAACTAGAGTAAGGAATCAATGTCAGAAAGAGAATGGTTCAGATATCTCACCATTCTGGATTCAAACATATAGTGAATTAAATGGAGAATTCAGTCCATTTATATGGAGGATTAAATAGTGAATTCACTACACATTTGAATCTCTTTGAACCTCCAAAGAGATATGTCCATGTCCGAATCTGTGAATGTGACCGTATTTGGAGATGTGTGATGTTCCAGTTAGCCCATAGCCTTGATGTCTTCAAGAATTTTCTGGGACACAGCAGCCATCAATTAATAAATCAGTGCTGTTGGGGTGTGAACTATTAACCATACAAACCCACCTACTCTACCGTCACCCTGTCCCTATTTCTTTGTTTTGTACTCAAGGGATTCATGATAGACTCGGCCAAATTCAAGAACTTCACTTATGGTAATTTTTATTTTTTCTCCATTTAACATTCCTAAACAACAATAACAGCAACAAAACGAGGTTTGAGGAAAGGGAACATACTTTTGTATTATATCCATTTTTGACAGAATATGTTTAAATTTGTCCTTAAATTTAAGGACATGTATTTTTAATTTCATAAAACCAGTACCTACCACAGAGCAAATGTTCAGTATTTTTACTGAAGCTTTTTGACTTATCTAGCAGCTGAATGTGAAGGTCAGTATTACATTCATTTTAACTTTTGTTTTCTCCCAGATAAAAATATTTGTTTTGGCTATACTGAGGGAGCTTTCCCAGAAAAAGTCTCCTTTTTGGCTGTTAGTAAGTTAGCTCACTTCCTGTCTCTAACTGTGGAGACAATTCAGAGAAGATTAACTATAATCTCCAGGCTGCCGGTTTGTTTTTCATTTCCTCGCGTTTCAAATCCTGTTCATTTTTGTGTATCAGCTTTTCACATGATAGGCAGATTCTCAATCAATGTTTACTAATTTAATTGAGGAAAACACCTCGTGAGCTAAACACTATAGTTCAATTGGCAAAATTGGCTTCAGATTGCTTTCATCCATCGTCGCTCTGAATGTTTCACAATCCGGAATGAACCACAGGACCATGTATGCAAATGAGTCTGTGTAACACCTCCCCGGAAAAGCAAAGAGATAAGCACTCCAGTGCGAGGAGATGAAGCATTGATGAAGAATGGAAGCCCCCTCAAAACCACCAAATTTCTAGGCCATTTAGCCGTCTCGATACAGTAACATCGTCATCATTTCCCATTGTTCTGGTAACTTTCAAATACATCTGCATTTGTGTCATCTGCTTCTGACACTGGCCAGATTTTTACCCTTAAAGCCATACAGATGAGTTTGCTGCTAACTGAGTGAAAAGCATGAGGTCGAAGGCGGTTTCTTGGCCCTGGTCAGGGAGAACAGTGGCCCCTTTGTGTTTCCAGACTCTCTGGGGCTTGGCCCCTGCCTCTTCTTGGATAACTCGTTGCTCTTGGACATTCTGGGCTTCGGCCAGCTCTGGTCGCAACCCTCCCCGTGAGTCATTCCCCTGGGGCCGCCCGGCCAGCAGTGAACACACTAACTCGCTGTCCTCCAGGGCTGGGCTTCCAGAATGTGCCCTGCCCATTTTGTGAACCTAACACCTGATGTAAAATTTCTAATTACAGACCCCAAATTCTCTCTCTTAGGAGATCTGAAACTGCAAGCCGCTCTTCATTAAGAACTTGTTTTTCACTGGAAAGCCCGTTCCAAACATTGGCCACAGTTCACTCCATTTGATCCACGCTTTTTATCTCTTCTCAACCAGACAAATGCATAATAAAGCTTCATTTGCTGCATGATCAGGCAATCCATTTTCAAGACTGGATGTACACAAGGCCCCTGCCGGGCCAGTGGGCTGTACAAAGTGCCCCCAAGGTATTTCTCCGGTTTTGCCTCGGGTTATGGCAGAACAGCCATGACGTTCCTCAACAAAGGCTTTACAGTTTCAAAGGGAGCTTAGATCCCTTGATTTTAGTAGTGTCAGTGGTTCTTTTCTGAGTCTTCAGACATCCAGCCTGCTGTGTGTTTAGCACTGGATTTTGATGTGAAGTGGTGGAATTATGAAACACAAATATCACTTGGCAAGGGACCATTCTAACAGATTTTTGCATATTTCAATCTCTTTGCAACCCATGCCTTTTGGATTACTTGCAGCCTAGCGTATTGGTCAGTAAACTTTACATCCCTAGCGTGAGTGAAGGGCCCATCCCCAGTCTTGCACCAAGGACAGTGAAGTGGGGAGAAGTCCAGGGATATAAAGCTCCAATCAGTCCTCTTTCTTATTCCAAGTCACACTTGATGTACATGCATTTTCTATTTGGCACGCACCCCAGGGGCCCAGGCAGGCTCAGGGTGGCCCCAAATATTAGGGGAAAGAAAGGCTGCTGAGGTCTGGCACTGCCCTGAATTGCCAGAAGAAAAGGTCAAGTCAGAAATGGGGATGGGGGCAGGATGAGGGAGCCAGGGGACAGCAGATGATGCAGGGGCCTCAGTAGGGATAGTCAGCATATATTTGGCTAGACTGTCCCCTTTTTGCATTTCTCTCAGGAAACTGTATTGCAGTAAAAAATCTGAAGAGGGTCCAAATAGAAGAAATCTTGTGCCAACTTTGGGCGCAAGTCTTCCTGTTCATTCATTCATTCAGCAACTTATTGAGCAGCCATGATCCTAAATACTGTTCTAGATTCTGATGACGCAGTAGAGGGTGATCCAGATGAATTCTCTGCCCTCCTAGAGCTTGCCTTCTAATGGGGAAGGCAGAGAATCAGCAAATATATCTGATAATTTTGTTGTTGTTGTTTCTGTTTAGTCACTAAGTCGTGTTCGACTCTTTGCAACCCCGTGGACTACAGCCCGCCGGGCTCCTCTGTCCGTGAGATTTCCCAGGCAAGAATACAGATGTGGACTGCCATTTCCTCCCTCATGGGTCTTCCCGACCCAGGTATTGAACCACCCGAATCTCCTGCATCTCCTGCATTAGCAGGCAGATTCTTTACCACTCAGATTTTAATTTTAGTTTATGATAAATGTTATGAAGGGGTGGGTGACATGTTATACAGGGTGACCGAGGAGGGCGTCACTGAGGAGGGTGAGTTTTAGCTAAGAACCAAAAGATGAAAAGGAACTTCTCACTGTTTGATGATCTAGGGATCATTCTGTTCATTCCAAGCAGAATGAACAGCAAATGCAAAGGCCCTGAGACAGGGAATACCTGGGAGTGTTTGAGGAAGCCTGCAGGCTGGAGCACAGTGAGTGAGGCAGAGCATGTGGGATGAGGTGTCAGACAGAGGCCCCATCCTGGGAAACCTTGTAGGTCACAGCAAGGAGTTGGTATTCTAATTTTGTTACAATGGGAGTGGAGAGGGTGATCAGTAGGTGGCTTTGGGTTGAACTTCATGGGGTACCTACAATCTGGTAAAGTCATGTAATATTCAGGGTCATTAAAAAGAGATCAGATTTTGGGTGTTTGCGATTGTTGTTTAGCCACTAAGTCATGTCCAACTTTTTTGGGGACCCCATGGACTGTAGCCCACCTGGCTCCTCTGTCCATGGTATTTTCCAGGCAAGAATACTGGACTGGGTTGCCATTCCCTTCTCCAGGGGATCTTCCCAACCCAAGGATTGAACCTGGGTCTCCTCCATTGCAGGCAGATTCTTTACTGCTGAGCCACCAGGGTGCTGAATATTTCAACCATGTTGTCTATCAGGACTATAGTCCCTACCAAGGCAACTTTTCTTCTCACCAACCTACTTTCAGTTCAGTTCAGTCGCTCAGTCATGTCCGACTCTTTGCGACCCCATGAATCGCAGCACGCCAGGCCTCCCTGTCCATCACCAACTCCTGGAGTTCCCTCAGACTCATATCCATTGAGTCAGTGATGCCATCCAGCCATCTCATCCTCTATCATCCCCTTCTCCTCCTGCCCCCAATCCCTCCCAGCATCAGAGTCTTTTCCAATGAGTCAACTCTTCGCATGAGGTGGCCAAAGTACTGGAGTTTCAGCTTCAGCATCATTCCTTCCAAAGAAATCCCAGGGCTGATCTCCTTCAGAATGGACTGGTTGGATCTCCTTGCAGTCCAAGGGACTCTCAAGAGTCTTCTCCAACACCACAGTTCAAAAGCATCAATTCTTTTGTTTTTTTTTGGTCTTAAGTTGAGATCTTTAATCCATTTTGAGTTTATTTTTGTATATGGTGTTAGAAAGTGTTCTAGTTTCATTCTTTTACAAGTGGTTGACCAGATTTCCCAGCACCACTTGTCAAAGAGATTGTCTTTAATCCATTGTATATTCTTGCCTCCTTTGTCAAAGATAAGGTGTCCATATGTGCGTGGATTTATCTCTGGGCTTTCTATTTTGTTCCATTGATCAGTATTTCTGTCTTTGTGCCAGTACCATACTGTCTTGATAACTGTGGCTTTGTAGTAGAACCTGAAGTCAGGTAGGTTGATTCCTCCAGTTCCATTTTTCTTTCTCAAGATCGCTTTGGCTATTCAAGGTTTTTTGTATTTCC
>NW_011494566.1:339406-393422 GCF_000754665.1 Bison bison bison
CTCCTGCCCCCAATCCCTCCCAGCATCAGAGTCTTTTCCAATGAGTCAACTCTTCGCATGAGGTGGCCAAAGTACTGGAGTTTCAGCTTTAGTATCATTCCTTCCAAAGAAATCCCAGGGCTGATCTCCTTCAGAATGGACTGGTTGGATCTCCTTGCAGTCCAAGGGACTCTCAAGAGTCTTCTCCAACACCACACTTCAAAAGCATCAATTCTTCAGCACTCAGCCTTCTTCACAGTCCAACTCTCACATCCATACATGACCACAGGAAAAACCATAGCCTTGACTAGACAGACCTTTGTTGGCAAAGTAATGTCTCTGCTTTTGAATATGCTATCTAGGTTGGTCATAACTTTCCTTCCAAGGAGTAAGCGTCTTTTAATTTCATGGCTGCAGTCACCATCTGCAATGATTTTGGAGCCCAAAAAAATAAAGTCTGACACTGTTTCCACTGTTTCCCCATCTATTTCCCATGAAGTGATGGGACCAGATGCCATGATCTTCGTTTTCTGAACCTACTTAAGATCTGTCAATTAGAATTAAGGTGCATCTGGTTGTCACAAACTGTTCCCATCCCCCGATGCCTAATAGCACCAGTGACCTATGGTGGGGCCCTCACTCATTTATTAAGTATTTATTAAGTGCCTGTTATGCCCTAGGGATACAGTGGTGAGCAAAATACACATGTTCCTTGCTTATTATGGGACTTAATGATAGGGAAAGTGCAGTGCTAGGCGAGCATACAGAAGTGTAGTCAAGTGACCTGGTCAAGGAAGACTTCCTGGAGGAAGCGATTGGCTGAGAGCTGAAGATTAAGTAGGAGAAGACTAGTTGTGAAAGTTTTCCAGTTGGAAGGAATGGCATATAGCCAGAGGTAAGAGAGAATGTGGTGCATTTTAAGAAATATTTTCAAAAAGATGAGAGGCAGAGTACAACATTGAGAAGTGGGAAGAACTGAGGCTGAAATGTACTCAAGGATCCAGGTCATGAGGATAAATCATGAAGAGTCACATAAGGGTGTTAAAGCATCTGTACTTTATCATGAAGGTGATGGGAATTCTCTGAAGGGTATGGAAGATGGATTGGGAATGAGGGAAGACGGTGGTAGGAAAAGTCATTGTACTAATTCAGGGGGGATATTTGTGATTTGACCAAAATAGTAGCCATGGAAATGGAGCAAATTTGACTGATTACAGATACATTCATCCACAGCTTAAAAAGATAACTTGGAGCCAACTCTCTCTAAGGAAATGAAGCCAAAAAAAATATGGGGAGAATGAAATTGATGCAGAGAAAGAATGAAGAGAACATGATGGGTTATGTAAGCTGAATTTATAAAGGAACAAAACCCAAGCATATGTTCATCTTCTTCATATGCTATGAAGAAGATGAACGATATGCAGGGACAGGGAGCGAAAAGGATAGTGGGAAGAAAGAGATGATATGGCCCCTGAGAAAGGAAGGGGGGCGAGTGGTAGTCCCTGGGGCCAGCCCACTTCCTGGAAACTTTCTAGGTTCAGTTCCCATAAGCTTCAGCTTTATCACGTGTTCCAGTCATGAATTCTCATGACCCCTGTCTCTCATATTGCTCCATATGAAGGAGCTTCTCCCCCTCCACATGCAGGCTAGCTTGACTGAGTTTTGCTCCTTGCAACTTAAAAGAATCTGAATCAACCATTATGTTATACAAATTAACTCTTCAAGAAAGTCATTAATTAAAAGCAAGGCAAACTGATGCAGTTATAATGGGAACTATAACTTCTGAGTGTTCGTAGATGTCCCTGTCCACGGATCAACTGTTTTTCAATTCAATGAGTCCAACTGCGAACTAGAAGTGCCTTGGAGAACAAAAAGCATTGAACGGTTGTGATGTCTGATCTCTCTCCAACTCCTTCTCCAGGGGTTGAATCACAAGAAACCACTTCTGAGGCCAGAGACCACAAATCCGGAGGCGGTGGCCCAAGGAAGGATGAGGAAATAGAACAGGGGAGAGAAGCTGACTCTTGCCAAGAAGCACTCACGAATATTCTGGAGAAGTCAGGTCAGACAGCAAAAGGGAGTGAAGGGTCGATGGAAACCCAGGGTGATAATCATATTGGACATGATGAGGAGGGGATAGGATGAGATAAGGCTCAGACTGAGCTGGTGCATGGAAATTGGTGAGGTACAGCGTGAGAAAGCTGAGCAACCTACCAAGTTTCAGGCCTTGTGAGGGGACAAAAAGAGAGGAGGATCAGCTCCATGTTCTTAAGGACTTACAGTCTGGTGGGAAACCCAGACGTACACACAGATTACATAATGTGGTGAGAAGCAGGTTAGCACGGGTGCTAGGAGTTTCCAAAGCGCAATTAGATTAAGCTAGGGGCTCAAGGTATCCCAGCTGGGCACAGTTCTGTTCCATTATAACAGTTACACCAGGTATAAACCTGAAACATAGTTACGCAGGGAATTTCAGGACCAGAAAAATTTTAGGTGTATCTGAAAAGTTCTGAAGGACTTATAGCAGGTTGTACAATTAATATCAGAATATCAAGTGGGAACAGCAGAAGAGAAGGCTGGGAATTTAAAGAAAAGCCATTCCATGAAGGGCATTTTTATTTCCAAGATGAAAATCTTAAAAAAAAAAATCTGCAAAACTAATACAATTATGTAAAGTTTAAAAATAAAATAAAATTAATTTAAAAAAAATCTTAGACTTATTCTTTTTTATAGATAAATATTGGTCAAAGTTTTAGTCACAAGAAGATGCAAAAGTTATGCAACAATGTATCTTCCAACTTTAAAAAAAACCAGAAATGGAAATTTTTACAAAGCACTGTTAAATTGTAGCTGTAAATACTGCGCTTTTAAAATTCCAAATATCGAACAAAAAATGACCAACCAGATATTGAAGAATATAATCATGAAATCAATTTAGCAGAAACAGGGTTAGGATATGGACACTGTAAATAGTGAATATATACCTTTCTTTCTGTAAATCAGAAACAGAAAATACACATCCTTTCCTATGTTGTTGGAGCATCTTCTAATATAGATCATGCATTTAGGTATAAAGAGAATCTTAACAGAACATCCTAAAAGAGATTTTATAGATCATTGTTTTCTGATTAGAGTCTAAGCTAGAAATCCGCAATAAAATTGGGCGTGGTTTTATAAGTCACTGAAAGATGTTTAGCAAGAGGGTGACACAACCATGTGAGGAATGGGTTTGGAACAAGAGTTGGGAGACACAGGAGGAGGGAAACCAGTTAAAGAGATATTGCAACAGTCTAAGAAAGCAAGACAGTAAGTCCCCTACCGGTGAACCTTCAAGTTGCAAACTTTCAAAAATGCGAACGTATGTTCACATGTCCAGTCGTGTAAGTCAGTTCACATGGTCCCACATGCACGCACCCTCCACAGGCAGTTGTGCTTTTGTGTACTCTACTCTGCAGTAGTGTATAGAGCCCAGTAGTGCAGGAGCTTTATTTCAAGGCCAGGATGTCCAGAAGCAAGCGTAAATGCAGCATGATGTAGTGGGTACTGCTAAGAAGGTCTTTTACAGTTGTACTGTACTACTGTACTTTTCCAGGTTCTATACTGTAAGATTCAGAATATTTTCTTTATTGTTTTTGCGTTTGTTTTTTACGTATTATTTGTGTGAAAAGTATTATAAACCTAAAATTACATTACAGTACAATACAGCCCATTGTGTTAGCTGGGTTCCTAGACTAACTTTGTTGGACTTAATGAAAAAAACTTAGACTTATGAACATGCTCTTGCAACAGAACTCATCCATATGTAGGGGAGTTAGCGTAATGTGAGTCTGAATCAAGACAGGAGATGTAGGGAATAAAAAGGAATAGAAAATTTAAGAAGTATTTAGTAGATAAAATAAAAAAGGACTGGCTGACTGAATTTAGGGGAGAGAGAGAGACAGAGAGGGAAAGGAGAGGAGGAGGGAAAGAGAGAGAAAAGAGAGAGGTGAGGGGATGGAGAAAAGGTGAATGATGAGGTTGGGTGGTGATTCAATGGAGGCAGTGTCATTAACTCAGGCGAGCGACACAGGAGGAGGGAGAGGTCTTGGGGAAACAGGCAGCGCTCATCTTTGGGCTGGTTTGGTTTGAGGAACACAGGCTGTAGTGCAGTTTGTGGAAAGAAAGCTGTAAACATTGCCGTTGGCAGCAAGATTCTTCTTTTGTGCAGGGGAGATTCAGAACTCAGGCCATGAAAAGGGAGAGCATGTCAGGGTTCCTCTTTTATTTGGTGCTTGGTTGCGGACGGGTGTGCTTATCAGAAGTACTTAATAGGACTTTATACAACCTGCCTCTTACGCCCACCACTTACCTGACATGTTTAGGAGAATGAGGGGGTGATAACTGTCCAAGCCAGCTGGAAGACAAGATGAAGGACTCTACGACATGTGCCACAAGGGCTGACTAATGCTATAGTGAATCCAGAAAAGGAGACAGGACTGTGAGTGAAATCAAGAGCGTGGCCTTGCTTTTTTTCATAAGTCCAGAGGAGGCACACAAGTCTTTTCGGTGCTGGGATGGATCACAGGCAGTGACCCACAGATAGGAATAAGCTTTGGGTGGAAGGATCAGGACCCAGAGGGTGCACTGGGAGGGAGAGGGAAGGGAGATGGGTCCTGAAGCCCGGACAGGGGTTAGGACTCGGCAGGGCAGACCAACGGCGATGTGGTGAGATTTGGGGTCTGTAGACAACAGTTATTTCATGAGCTCTTATGTAAATGGACTTCCCTGGTGGCTCAGACGGTAAAACGTCTGTCTACGATGCGGGAGACCTGGGTTCAATCCCTGGGTCGGGAAGATTCCCTGGAGAAGGAAACAGCAACCCACTCCAGTACTCTTGCCTAGAAAATCCCATGGACAGAGGAGCTTGGTGCAGGCTACTGTCCATGGGGTCGCAAAGAGTCAGGCATGACTGAGCAACTTCGCTTCACTTCACTTCTATGTAAATCGAAGTCATTAAAATTAATTTTGCCCTGTGAATTTTCTGAAGAGTTTCTCTACATTTCTTTGGATGGTTGATATCCAAGACCAAGGAGATTCAGCAGACTTTTATCTAACAAAGATAAAGCCTTGCTTTATGCGTTCACAGTTGAGGATTAAAGGACTTTTGACTACTTGAGGGGGCTTAGTAAATGTTGATTACAATGACTTAGAAAATCCTTAGGGCATCAGATGGTGAAGCAGCCTAAGTCTTCCAGAACACAATCCACTTTGAAGCACGCGGTCCAGGGGGCCTAGAGAACGAGGAGGCAGTGATCTCAAGCAAAGGGCGTGACCTTTTCTATCTGCAGTTTTCTAGTCTGTAAAATGGGAACTGTAATTTCTTCCTTCACTCAGTGAATGTTTTATGGGCATCGTCTGTGTGCCAAGCAAGATTCTACCCACGTTACAGAGTTATTTTGAGAATTAAATGAAGCAACGTAAGTGAAAGTGCTTAGTATAGGGTCTAGAATCTACCAGGCATGAACTGTATTCACTTTTTTATCCAAAAGAATTTTTTTTTTTTTACTACAATATGAATGGACATTTGAGCCAATATTGGGTCAGGCCAACAATGGGCCAAGCATAATCAGAGTGCTTGTTATAAATATCAGGATGTCTTGCAGGGGGAAAGGATTAACTGCACTGGGGATCCAAGAAGGAGATGACTTTTAATTTAAAGGTACATTTTAGAAGCAGTAGGATGAAGCGCAAAACGTTGCTCTTGGGAAAGCGAACCCTATGTCACGGTTATTCTGGGAAGTCTGCATAGGGTGTAATGAAGCAGCACAGATGTTCCGAGTTAAGACCCGTTGGAAATATGACTGTGCTGCTGGGTCTAGAACACTGAGAAAGAACTATCAGATAGCTTGCTTCATCAGCATGTTTAGAGTTAAGGTGCATGACCAAATAATTGTTCTTCTGAGACATCTTAACTATAAACACTGCAATGCACTCACTGAAGCCTGGGAAGTGAATTTGCAATTCAGAATAAACATTTGGAATTAACTGGTAAGGATCCTGATAATTTCCCAGTGCTCTGGGTAATTCATTTTAAAGAGTAAAGGAAGAAAACCTGACTCAAGCTGGAAAACATGTTTTCTCTCAGTATTACTTTCGCTTCCAAAATGAGTTGATTCATTATCAAAGGGTGTGGGGTTTTCCATTTTCCTTTTATAAACTGGACTTTAGCCCAGACTGTGAAGAGCCTAATGAGGTTGGTCAGAAGTCACAATGAGATCCTGGAATATACCTGATACTCAAAGACAGAAGGGGAAGATCAAGCCTGCTTGCATGTGTCCCCCTGGTACTCTGAAAGACAGTAACACCACTTACTACATTTTGATAACTGTAACTGCCAGATTATTTTTCAATCTTTCCAATAGACTTTTAGCTCCTCAAGGACAAGGACTGTGTATTATTTAAAAAAAATTTTTTTTAATTTATTTATTTTTGGCTGTGCTGGGTCTTCTTTGCTGCAAGCAGGCTTTCTCTAGTTGTGGGGAGTGGGGGTTACTCTCTAGTTGCCATGCACCGGCTTCTCATTGAGGTGGCTTCTCTTATTGCAGAGCACTAGCCAGGCTCTAGCCACATGGGCTTCAGTACTTGTGGTGCATGGGCTTAGTTGCCCCGTGGCATGTGGGATCTTCCTGGACCGGGGATCAATCCCACATCCCCTGCATTGGCAGGTGGATTCTCACCCACTGGACCACCAGGGAAGTCCAAGGACTGTGCATTATTAATCACTGTAATTCCAGTTGCTTGAATACCCCTCATAGGAGAGATTCAGTAAATTCCTTACAGTGAGCAAGGGGTTCGGTGAATAGAGGGGTGGATGGACAGACAGAGGGGTAGTCAGATGAATCTTGGGTTCCTGACATTAAAGAAATAAATGCCATAACAATACAGAAATGGTGCTCAGGTTAAAGGGGAAAACAGACTGAATGATTGGGGCCCAAAAGAGTTGCTGAGGAAGGATATGATTTTAGAGTCATTTAAGAAAAAGCAAACATGGATCGGTTTCACCAGTTTCTCCTAATCCGTCCTGCTGGGACTCCAGAAAGAAAGCTGCTACGGGGTAAATGAGGCTGCCTTGTGCCGATCAAGAACTAGGAAGGACTCCAGGGCTTTCCAGAGGGACAGAAGGCCCTTCTCCTTGACTATGGATTTGTAATCCTGAGAGGCAAGTCTCCATCAGCCTGTGGTGGGAGGGTTACAGGGTTCTAGCGCCCACTGAACAGTCATCATGATGACAGCCTCCAAATCGTCACTTCTCGTAATGGATGGACAATGGTGGAGTAAGGAGTGGAGGAGCTTTGGGAGTGGAGGCCGTGGGGGTTGGCTTGAAGACTTCAGGGTGGCAGTGTGAGTGCCAGGGGACCGTATTTCATAGGGATTTGGTCCGGTCAGCAGCTGCAGGGCACCGGAAGCATAAACCTTTCACCTCCAGGGCATCTCAGACTGAGCCTGTCCACATAGAGTAATAAAAAAAAACCGCAATCGGCCAGACCTGGAAACAGCCAGGAGAGGGCGCCTCCAGGGACAACTCACTGGTCTGCAGAGCAGCGAAAGGTGAAAATGTTAATTGGGACCCAATGGACTGTAGCCCACCAGGCTCCTCTGTCCATGGAATTCTCCAGGCAAGAATACTGAAGTGGGTTGCCATTCCCTTCTCCAGGGGATCTTCCCAACCCAGGGATTGAACACAGGTCTCCTGCATTGTAGGCAGATTCTTTTCCATCTGAACTGCCAGGAGCTAAAAAGCTGTGGGGAAGGACGGACTGCAGGGTCCCCTCCCTGGGCAACACTGACCCAAGGCCCTTTGAAAGAAGGTTGTGCCACAAGAATGGGTCATTGGAGAATGTAGTCTCTGCCTTTCTACTGGCCGGTGGAACGTGAAAAAATAGATCAGCTCTCAACTAACTGCATGGAAAGCAGCAGATACAAATACATCTGTACAAGGGAAACCTCTCCACTCCCCAACACTTTACATGGTTCACATGAAGATCTGAAATTTCAAATTTATAATCTACACATTCAACAGGGTGGGGGATATTGGAGGGGTGGGGTGAAACATACTATACAAAGCGAAAGCTTGAATTTATAGATTATTCTACTGCTGTCACCTCTAACCATTAAGGATGTAGCAGATCACCATTTTTAAGAGCATGTGAGCCAAATGCTAGGGTTTCAATCCAGGCTTAGATGCCTTTTACTCTGAGACTGTGAGCAAGTCTCTTCACCTCCTAAGTCTCTGCTTCTTCTGTAGAAGGGGATAATAAGAACACCAATCATAGAATTGTTAAGATTAACGAAAGTAATCCAAGTAAATGCTGGTGCATAATAAGAACTCAGACTTCCCTGGTGGCTCAGATGGTAAAGAATTCCCCTGCAATGAGGGAGACCTGGGTTCGATCCCTGGGCTAGGAAGATCCCCTGGAGAAGGGAATGGCTACCCACTCCAGTATTCTGGCCTGGAGAATCCAAGGGGGGTCACAAAGAGTTGGACACAACTGAGTGACTTTCACTTTCACAATAAGAACTCAGGAAATTAGCATTCATATAAAATATGACTTGAATGATAAAATTTGAATTGCATCGCATTTGGCCAAACAATCCCAAGTTTCCTGGGCTTCCCTGGTGACTCAGTGGTAAAGAATCCATCTGCCAATGCAGGAAGCCTCCTGCAATGCTGGAGACCAAGGTTTGATCCCTGGGTCATGGAAAGGGCATGGAAATCCACTCCAATATTCTTGCCTGGAGAATCCCCATGGACAGAGGAGCCTGACGGGCTACAGTCCATGGAGTCACAAAGAGTCACACACACCTTAGTGACTCAACCAGCACCACCACC
This sequence comes from Bison bison bison, assembly GCF_000754665.1. NCBI lineage: Eukaryota > Metazoa > Chordata > Mammalia > Artiodactyla > Bovidae > Bison > Bison bison. The sequence goes on from NW_011494566.1 coordinate 348,255, forward strand.
ATCACCACCAGCTATTTTTCCTACATAATTACCGGTAGCGTGAACTCATGAGACAAATCAAAAACATATATTCAGATACACTCTTTTCCTTCTAAGATATTTAAGAATCTCTTGTTGAACCTCCAAAGTTTTTACAGAGTGTAGTTCGGAAACAATTGCTTTATTCAGCCAAAACTAAAAGCCATACGTCCTAACCTGATTATAGTGAGTTCAATACTTCTGGCCCACTCATGCTTTAATAACCATAGACAACATCTGAAGTTGGCTCCGTTGAAGCTCCTTCTAATATTTGGTGTTTATCTGAGCTGGTATGATCCTGAACCTATGTGAAGGGTACATAATTGACAGTGCCAAGGAAAACAGTTTAGGAGGAGACCTTAGGTTAGAGGAAATAAAAATCTGTTATTTGGAGTCACTGTGAATAGACACAGAAGCTTTTAAAACATATATAATAGGATGTGAGAGTCGCACCGTGAAGAAGGCTGAGCACCAAAGAATTGATGCTTCCAAATTGTGGAGCTGGAGAAGACTCTTGAGAGTCCCTTGGACAGCACGGAGATCGAACCAGTCCCTCCTAAAGGAGATCGACCCTGAATATTCATGGGAAGGACTGATGCTGAAGCTGAAGCTCCAATCCTTTGGCCACCTGATGTGAAGAGCTGACTCTTTGAAAAAGACCCTGATGCTGGGAAAGATTTAAGGCAAAAGGAGAGAAGGTGGCAGAGGATGAGATGGTTAGGTAGCATCACCAACTCAGTGGACGTGAATTTGGGCAAACTCAGGGAGACAGTGAAAGACAGGGAAACCTAGTGTGCTGCAGTCCGTGTGGTCGCAAAGAGTCAGACACAATTTAGCGACTGAACAACAACAATGGAATGTTGGTAAGATGCTCAGTAAAACATCTGGGCGCCTGTGACCTTCACAGAAAAAATACACTGGCACAACATTGTAAAGCAATTGTACTCCAACAAAATTTAAACAAATACAAATAATGGGGCTTTAACAAAGGACATAGAAAGATAGAGTGATGAGCAGATATGAAAACAGACTAAGAGATTAACAACCTTGTCAAATTTTCTCAGAGGTCTAAGAAAAATTAGTTTTTTACTAATTTTTAAATAGTAAAAATTAGTAAATTTTTAATTTTAAAATTACTGTTTCTGTTAAGTTATTTATGCCATTTAAAACTGTGACATGAAGTGTAATCTCTATTTGTGTTAAAAAAGAAAAAGGCTTTGGAATTAGATTGTCACTTAAAGATGACTGGAACTTAAGTCTGTGACTCACTGACTTCTTTTAAACCTTGTGTTTTAAAAATATTAACTCTGGGTGGTGAAGTTAAGGGGAAAATTTTGTTTCATATCCTCCCCTCTGTTCTCTTCTCCTTTCCATTCCTTACCCTATGTCTCTTCCATGTAGCAAATAGCTGGGAGTTGAATTTCATGTGCTTAATTACATGAAATAATTACCTAAATTTTGTGTTTTGCCTGGCACAATGAACCAGGCTATAATCAAATGATAAGGTTATGACAGCAACTAATTAGGAAAGCCCAATATATGTGAACAGAGTTTTGCCATTTCCAAATAAAGACTAATGAAGTTAATGTTATTAGGACTTAATAATACAGAGCTACATTATTATGCTGGTAGACAATTAGGCATAATTGGTAAGTAATCATATATGTAGCCTGTGTTACTTTTATGTGTGCAAATTATACTTCTACAGTTTAAGTCTTCTCATTTTAGGTCCACACAACAGTATTATCTCAGCAAAGCAGGGCTGGGGTGAAGAAAATTAGACCAGAAATAACTGACAAAGCAGAGGACCCATGAAAACAGACCCTGCATTCCTGGCAATTGAAGGTCTTGGATAAAATACTAGGGTGAGTGAAGGGAAAGCGATTCATGATAAGGCAGGAAGGAACACGATAAGGATGGAAAAGGGATTTAGGGTTTGTTTTTTTTTTAAAAAGGAGGGGGTTTTGGTCAAGGGTAATTGAGATTTTTCCTGTTCTCATCACCCACCTTTCACCACTCCCTCAAAACATTTATGGTAGCCAGAAAGCCATAAACAGTAATTATCTCCACAATTAGAGACAAAGTTTGATAAGCAAGCCAGCTGGCAGAGGTAACATGAAACTCTTTCTCACTAAAATGTTAATGGCTGATACTGGATCCTCTGCTATTTCCATAGGAAGAAAAAGTAAGAGTATGAGAGGGCTCTGGCACCAGAGGACTTCCCAAGGAAGGAGAGCATATTAAATGATAACAAGAGAGATATCTAACATTTACTGAGTACCTGTGGCCAGGTTCTATTCTAAATGCTCTCATGGATTAACTCATTCCCTCCCAAAGTGCTTTGTCTGAGGAAGGTACTCTTACTAATCCCTATTTTTCAGATGAGAAAGCTGAGTCCCAGAGAGAGTAGGCACTTGCTCAGGGCAACGGCACCCCACTCCAGTGCTCTTGCCTGGAAAATCCCATGGACCGAGGAGCCTGGTAGGCTGCAGTCCATGGGGTTGCTAAGAGTCGGACACAACTGAGCGACTTCACTTTCCCTTTTCACTTTCATGCATTGGAGAAGGAAATGGCAACCCACTCCAGTGTTCTTGCCTGGAGAATCCCAGGGACGGGGGAGCCTGGTGGGCTGCCGTCTATGGGGTCGCACAGAGTCGGACATGACTGAAGTGACTTAGCAGCAGCAGCAGAGTCATGGGGGTGAGACCAAGACTTGAATTCTGGCATTTCTAGTCCTAGAGTTCATACTCCTGGCCATTGTTGCTGTTCAGTCACTAAATCGGGTCCGACTCCCTGTGACCCCATGGACTGCAGCATGCCAGGCTTTCCCTGTCCTTCACCATCTCCCAAGGCTTGCTCAAACTCTTGGCCATAGTTGAAAGGAAACTGATTTGGAGAGAAGATGGCCCAGGAGACAAAACTCCCTTACCTGGATGATGTTGCCTAAAGTCAGCCTGTTTACTTCTGAGTGCTGGAATGAGAAGGAGTCCATGTAGAGGTGTTGTATCTTGTCACAGAGTGTGTCTTTGCTACTTACCAGAACACCAGTGCTGGGAGGACATTACATTGGGTCCTATGGAACGTTTTGATACCGCCTTGGTTCCCATGTGTGTATGGCTTTGCTGCCTGAATTAGTGATCCTGTTGCAGTTGCCTCTGAGTGCACATTTGGAAACTGGGTTAGTTCCACTTGTCAGCCTCCTGACTCAGAGGAATGCCAAGGGCTAATGGACTGATCCATGCAAAGTGCGTTGAGCCATAAACCAGGACTAACTGAGAGAACAGTGTGACTTGGCAGCTGTATTTGGATTAAGAGAAGTGGTAGAATAGTCTCACAGTAGCCGCTGGATGTTCTTGGTTTGGCCACCTGGTCTGCTAGGGCTGCCTGGATTCTCCTCTAGGCTTTCAAGCAGCACCACTATAATGAAGGGCAGCTGTCTAGTAGACTTGGGCCATGTCCATATAGTCTGGGATTGTTCAAATTATGTAGAGATAAGAATTCCTAATTCAAAACAAAAATCTTCAAGCCAGGACTTTGAAAGCTACTACTTATCAAAAAAGGTTAAAAAGAACTGGATCTACTCCAAGGAAACTTTTAACCTAATAGCAGACACCATACCTTAGGACTCAATTCAAATGATAGTGATCTAATTGACATCACAAGGGCAGAACCATTGGAAAGCTGTTTAAATAATAATAATAATAATGATTTATAAAGAGATGTGGATAGGAAGATGCCCAAGACAAAGAGGATGGGGAGAGAGATGTCTCAGTTGTAGCTACGATTAAGAAACAGCAAACCTAAAAGAAGTATAAAGCTACTTTTTTTAAAAAAAGAAAAATGTGTCTGATTAATGCACACTATCTTGTGGAATTTCTCTTCCATTTTTTAAAGCATAGAAATATTAATTACCAACCTATGTCTTCAAATAAAACAGATGAAAGCAGGAGGTGAAAACGATATTTTTAATAGATACAGTTATTAACTCAATGATTTACCCTCAGATTTTTGGTCTTCTAAGGACAGAGTTATATCTTGGGGCAATCAGGGCTCTCTCAACCCAAGAAAGGATCACGTGAACTAAAAAATAAACACAAGCAGTGGGAACCAAGGTGGGAATTCAGGATCGGAAATAGGACAGATTAAAATAGTTTACGGAAAGAGTTTGAAGCAAGGGAAGGAAATTGAATGACAGAGGGAAGATCATATAGCATTAAGGAGCAACAAACCCAAAACAAGAAAAATAAGAGAGAGTTTTTCTGAGTGCTGCTGTAATTCAAACCATTTCGAATAAAAGCTATGACAAATTTCAGAAAACTTGAGATACAGATTTGGTTTTAAGAGGCTAAGACTTCCTTGTGGGAGCTGCCTAGGCTCGTCAGTGTTTTGTTAGTGTTAGTGGCAGCTCGTTAGTGTTAAACTTGGCAGTGTTTTTTGTATCTATGGATTCTTCTCTTTAAACACTCAAGGCCCTGTCTATTCCTCACAAAAGGAAAATAGTGATACAGACTTTTTAGTGTGAAAGTAAGGCAAGGTATAATCTTCCCAGGAGTATTTGGGAGACTAAAGCATCATGAGCAGGAATTTTTCAGGTCAAAAGCTGGTGGACAAGGTAAAAAACCTTCCTGGTATCCCGTCTCCCAAATCTCATGGAAGGCACTTTCTGCTTTTGCCTCTGTCTCCCACAATTTATAACGGTGGTTACCTGGTTCACAGACACATCTTCACAGGGTCTTTGCTGGATTGAAAGAGGTTCCCTTCACTAAAGAACAATGGGATTTGTGGGAAAAAAAGGTCATTTAGGTAAATTCACAGCATTGAGACAGGAGGTAAGGGGGCAGATCACAACCTTAAAAGAATGGCGTAGCCATTGAGGATACAACAAAAACTGGTTACACCTGCTAGGCCCCAAATGGTGGGAGATTCCACTTCTAGTACACCCTGAACCTCATTATACACCTACTGTAATATATTAACATCCAAATGACAAGCCCACAGGCACTATGACAGTTGTGAGGACAAGCATTCAAAGCCAAAATTGGGCTGTGGATGGATTCCTGATAATCCCCTTCCCTTCCCCAAAATAGTTGGAATAAGTCTCCCACTCGTTAGCCTATGAAATCACCCAGCCCATAAAAACTAACCATCCCTTACTCCGGGCCCTGTCGCCTTCTGAGGTGGCCCACACTCCGGGTACGGAGTGTCTGTCCCCCTGAATAAATCCGCTTTTGCTCTGCCTGCTCTCGAATTCTTTCCTGCAGGAAGCCAAGGACCCTCCCTTGGCGGCCATCCAGGGGACTCACCCGAGACCGGGGACGTGACCATCCTCTCTTGTCCCCATATTCCTGCAATTCTTCATTATGTTCAATCTGTGATAAGGTCTTTGAAGGTCCACTACCGAGCAGTTCCTGTTTTATGTGTCAGGGAGACAGATAGTCATTAACCGGCCCATTTCACATAAAAAACGTTCATTGTGTTTGCTGAGGATGGGGTTGCCAGGGCTGATGCTCTGCGTCTCTGTGTCTAAGCCTGTTTACAGGGAGGTGAAGGATAGCTTCCTTGCCCACACTCTGCGGGCTGCCCCACCCTGCGCTGGCCTCAATGGAAGGAAGGGTGGAGCAGGCACATAGAGTTTTGACAATGCTCCAGGACTTTGCACCCCAAATATTTACTGAGACAGTCAGGTAATTCTTTAGAGAGGCTGGGCCTAACCTAAAAAGCTGGCAGAGGGACAGGAGAGGAAAGAAGTACTCCGTGTGCCTGTAATAATTGCAAAAGCGTGATACAGAAACACAGGGAAGGTCTTCCACACCCTCTTGCAACTAATCACCCATCTGACAGCTCAGCTTCAGGGCAAGGAGCCTAGGCAGCTCCCACACACTGCTCTCCTGGGTCTACGGGCAGCTGTTTCCTCTGCCTGGAAGCAGCTCTTCTCACTTAAAGCTACCTTTTCTTCACAGAGTCCTTTCCACCCCTCTCCACATCCCACTTCCTGTATTAAGCTTCTCCCAGCTGTCTCAGCCCACAGTCATCACTTTGCTCTTCGGCCTCCCACACCACTTGCCCAGCACTTCGTAATTTCTGTGGTTGATCTGTTTATCCCTTCAACTCCCCTCGCCCTACCACCGGACTTTGTCTGAAACCGTCAGCCTTGACAACATGCTTATAAATGATGATAAATCATTGCAGTCGTGGGGTTTAGGCATGCCTGACACAAGTTCATGTTTGTGTAACTTTTAACTCAAATGACAAGTTTCTCATGGCTAGCACTTTCAAAAGGCAGTAAATCCTTAGTGTGCGATTGTTTTCAAACATTGTGGATTTTTCAGGGAGGCATAAGGAACAGGCCTCATCAGATCTGGGGAAAGAGAGGAACAAACAGCAGGTTCACAGAGTCCTAAAGGCACACTGGTGTGACCCATCCGTCCTGCTCACCTGGAACTTTGCCAGTTTCCACACCGAAAGTCCTGTGTCCTGGGCAGCCTCTCAGCCCCAGGCAGACCTGGACAGCTGGTCACTTACCAGGTGGCCAATGCGCGTTTTGATAAGAAGCAAATGCAAGTCTTAACTAATGGACTGCACCTACTTTATCTTCTCTCACCTCAAATCCTGGGGCCCCAGCCTCTCCAAGGACACTCCACTCTCCGGTGACAAGTGGAGAAGCAGGCAATGATGCCCAGTTCTCGAGAAGGAACCTTGAGTTTATTCAGCTCTGCTCACTACAGAAGCCATCTCAGGCCTGGGAGGACAGGCGGTCAAGGGAAAACGCTTTGTACAGAGTTCTCACAAAACAGAAACTAAAAGGAATACTTGGAACAGGAAACAGTGACCTTGATGGCACGATTCCCAAAGGGAGAGGCCAAAGGCGGAGATTCAGGAAGGCAAAAGTCCAGGGTCCACGGGAACTCCGTCTCACGCTGAGCATTCCACACCAGGCTTGCTCCGTGCCCCTCCAGAGCATCTGCTTTGATAACGCTCCTGAGTAATCAGGCCAACTGTGACAGTTCAAGTGGCTTGGGCTAGCGGTAAAGAATCTGCCTGCCACTGCAGGAGACGCAAGAGACATGGGTTCAATCCCTGGGTCGGGAAGATCCCCTGGATAAGGGAATTGCAACCCACTCCAGTATTCTTGCTTGGAGAATCCCATGGACAGAGAAGCCTGGCGGGCTACAGTCCGTGGGGTTGCAAAGAGTCGGACACGACTGAAGTGAATTAGCACACACAGAACAGATAAACAAGAAGACTGGAATCTACGACCACAAATACCTCTGAATGTCATAGCAATCAGCAGGACTAGTAATACTTTCTGAGCACCCAAAATGTCTTATAAGAATAGATGCATTTGGAAAACCCAGATGGTCCTGAAATGAGCGTAACAATAGATAGATACATCATTAATAATGGTACACACAAAAATCCAGTCCAGGTCGATAGTTTGTATCATGATGAGAAATTTTTCCATAATAAAATAACAAAATGAATCATTTTAATCTGTACAACATATAACCCAGTAACTCACAACAACAACAAAAAGTATAATTGAGAAATAGAAATATTACTTCCTGTATCTGTTTATATCACTGAAGATTTAGGTGGAGCTGATTTCTCTAAGTGTGCTTTCCTTTGACTGACAATGCTCATGTGTCCCAGAACCAAGCTGGTCAGGGGTGGGGGTGGGGGGCTGAAATTTAGGGTGTCCAGGGTATCTAGTGCAGGAATGTGCTCTAACCACCAGAGGGTATTCTTTCCTCCTCTGGACTCTAGGCAAGTTTCTGGAACCACAAACTAACCCCAAACCAGCTCCCTACTAAAAATGGGCCAGGCCAGATCACAGGAAAGTGCACTGATTCATAATATTCACACAAATTCCCCCTTGCCTTCCCATTTGAGAGAGGGTTCAGTTTTCTTCAGCGAAGAGAATTGTGCTGGCAGCAAGCCAACCTACACACACAGTAGAAAACAAATGACTTCTCTCCTGCTGGTCAAAACAAGAGAGGAGTCATTTCAGAAATAAGCCCAGGTGGTTATTTCAGATCATCCAACCCACACGCCCCACCCCCCGCCGACAACTGCCCACCCCAGCCCCCACTCCTCATGGGTAGAGCAGGATTTTCAAGAAAATGAAGATGCCCTGGTCAGAAAGAAAGAGCGGAGGGATTTCAGGGGCTGTGGGGCCTCCTGCCTGAATTTTGATCTAGGCTAATTTACAACTGAAAAAGGCCGAGGTCTCATTGGAGACCAGAAAGCCTAGGAAAGTTACCAGAGAGATTTGACAACGTCCAGAGTCAGCCCGGGAGTCTGTCCCAGCGCATTAATATACCAAGTTTAGAAAGCAAGGTCCTGGAAAGATGCCCCAGGGAGATGCCCAAGGGAGTCAGTTTGAATCCTGCCAAATGCTTACTCTGGAAAAAGGAAGACTTTGTCCCTTCCAGCTTGTTCAGTGCCAGAAGCTCTTTCAGGGAGAAAGGCCATGAAATTGAGAAATATGGGATATTGGGTCATCTGCCCAACTGAAGGCAGCTTCAGCAAATCCAAACTTCAAGTTGATATTTTCCTCTTGTTTTTCAAATGACTTCAAATAATACTTATTCACTGCTAAAAATTCAAACAGTACAGAAATAAAAGTAAGAAGTGAAGCACTTTTATCTCACAGCCAGCCTACTCCCTACAGCCCCACTCAGCAGAAATACTGTGGATAATTGACTTATGCTTTTCAGGGCTTCTGATTTCTATGAATTACAAAAAAACTGATCTCTCTACTCATCTAGTTCTCCATCTCTTCATCTCATATATCTCACAATCATCCGCTAGGGGATTTTTGTTGTCGTTTTGTTTTGTAAAAAGTGGAGATCCTGAAACAGATAGATATTATTTGACTTGAGATGTTCGTTGCACAAATCATTGCATTTTTCCAGGTCCTCATTCCATTTAGTTGTGACACTGGGTCGTTCCATTGTGCAGACGTGCCAAAAGCCAGTGCACTATGGATGGACGTTTATGTTGTTTCCGATTTCTCTTTCGATTACAAAATGCTATAATGCAATTCTTAATTAAAAGAAGTAACTATTAATGGGAATAAATGGATATTAATTAACCCATTAATAACTATTAATAGGTTGTATTATGGTTCAGCCCCTGTCTGTGCTAAGCCCTCTAGAGGATGTTCAGGTGAATAAAATAGATTTTTTTTTTTTTTTGCCTTCTTGGAGTTTGCTCTCTAGTGGGGAAGATCTATAAGCATCTAACTGACGCAAGAAAAAATGGCTTAAATACTAATAACTTGGACAAGTAAGATATTCAAACATACAACATATTCCCTGCCTAGGGAGCATACAGAAAGGAGTTATCCAATACTGACAGCTGGGGTGAGAGGTTTGATAAGCGGGCTTCATCTATGGAGAGATTTGCTGTAGTGTGTTTGATGTAGGGAAACTGATATGGGAGCTTGCAAAACTCCTTAAAAAAAATTTTTTTTTTAATTTATTTGGCTGCACTAGGTCTTAGTTGTGTCTTATGGGATCTAATTCCCTGAGCAGGGGTTGAATCTGGGCGCCCTGAGTTGGGAGTGTGGAGTCTTAGCCACTGGGCCACCAGGCAAATCCCCATAGAAGCCTTAAAAATTATCCTGTTGACTGGGACCAAGGACTCTAGGATTTTTGCTTTTGAATTTTCTTTAACAAACACAATCTCATATAGGACCAGGAACGCTCTGTCCTTCTTGTAAGCGTGCTTGACTGAGTTTAGTCTATAACTTTGTCTGGCAACCTGAAAAATCCATTTACAAATACCCAACATGCTTATTGCTTTTGCTCTAGCTCCAGATTTTCTGGGCAACAGTGTGATCTCCACATAAGCACATCACAGTTGAATTACCTGTTACATCTGGTGTGACTATCCAGAGAAAGAGGTTTTACTGGTACTCCAAATCCAATGGTATGTTATAAAAAGAAAACATGAAATAACTTGCCTGTGATAACGAATCTCTGTAAGTCAGAATCTTCCCAGCCATCACGTACATATGCTGAAAGGAGAAGTTTTCTTTTCAAGCAATCTTAATGAGCATGTCTTTTTCTTATTAACATCTTCAAAGTGCTTTGAGCTCCTCCCCAGACGAAAGGTCCTGTGTGAGTACAAATTATTATTATGCTCACAAAATGCGTATACGCTAACTGCAGGAAAAGTGCAAATGATTTACCTCCATGGCCTGCAATGCCCTTGAGACCCTTTGATCTGCCAATATAACCACCAATTATTCTATATCCTTTTCTCTCTAAATGCATGCATCAAAGCATTCTCATGCACACCCTTGTAAATCCAGCTGTTTATTCCACAATAGCTCCTCTTAATTAACCCTGTTTCCTTTCTCTTTAGTTGGCAGCTGCTGATTCAGCCTTTCTTCGGCTAAAGAGAAGGTATATGCAACCCTGGGTATGAAATGGAAAATAACTCCATTTTTTTTTCTCTACAAAGAGGGCCATGACATAGAAGATGTGTATTAGTAAAGATTCTTTGATTACCTAGAAAAATGCATATGATACAGTAAGCGAAAAAAAAGATACAAAAATGTAGAGAGTGAATGACATGTACACACTGCTTTTTTTTCTATGCATCTTGAGATTTATTGTTAGCACACTGCTACATTTAAAACAGACCTACTGTAAAAAAAAATAAATAAAAAATAAGTTAAAAAACAAAGTAGAGAGTGTTATCTCAACTGTAATATGAGTAATTGGTCACATGAATTGAATAAAACCATGCCAGTCACTGAACTGAATGTTTTGCCTAGTGATAGACTTTCATTTTCAGTATGAGCTAAGTGCTAGCATCCCTCTTTTCAAGATAAAGACACTGAGACTTAGATAGGTTAAGTGATGGGGTTCTCTCTGGCATTGTCTGGCTCCAAAATTTGTCCCTTTAATGAAAGTCATGCTGCCTTTTAACAATGATTGTCTTTAGATAGAGAAACGTGGGTTTTTTCCCCCCAACATTTCATACCTACACAGTTTTAAAAAGAAACAAAACTAAAATATAAATGACATGAGTTAATCAAATAAAAATGAAGAGGACTAAGTCACTCTTTTATTGATGGCTGTGATGACTTAGGCTAAATACAGGTAATGTGTCATTAAGCTCAGAGTTCTCTAGATCTCTGCTTTCTTATCTTTAAAGTAATGGGTTAAACCAAGGTACCTTAAAGCACGTTTCAGTTCTAACATTGCTTTAGTCCCTTCGTTTCTGTTTATGCTTCAGAGATGGCACTTTTCTTGAACAATAAGTTGATTCCAGTTCCTTAAGTCTGCTCAAAGAGCTCTGTTAAGTACCAAAGAAAGAACCATGGAGCTGAGTGTTAAGTGAATTCAGTTTGTGAGTCATCTTTGAACACCAGGAAAGAATAAAGACTCTTTATGTTAATGATAAATGTTGAAAAGTACTAATTAATGTAAAATTATTACACTATTATAAAATTATCATTGTGAACCAAGAATAACATACTTTTCTGATCTGACTCCAGAGTAAAAGACAAGTTACCCTGGAAATCAGAGCCAGGTCTCTTTCTGACCGGGGTTTAGTTTGGACATGTCTAGAATGCAGGAGTAAGAAACCCTTGGAAAGAACATGAAGAGTGGGTGTCTCTAGCTGAGAGGAGCATTTGATCTTTTCTTGGAAAATAACTACCTGCAACACAGAGGAAAGTTGCTTGTCCCCATGGAAGGATGAGTTCCTCAAACAGGAAGCATGTGGCACCAACCATGAAGAACCATCTGTAATGCTATAAATATTAAGATGTCTGGGAAGTATGAAGAATTTTTATTTCTGCCCACTGAGCATTACATTTATTTATTTATTTTCTATTTCTGAGAGTAGTCTTTATTTAGAACTCTTTCATGCCCAGTATTGTATTTTTCAACACAGAGAAATGCAATGATTCAGCACATAATATTAGCTCAATGAAGGAAGCGTATTAATATTTAAGCTTTAATTAGTACAGTGTTTTTTAGGTAAGCCTTAGGAACAGTACCCTTTCCATAATTAATACTTAGAATTCAATCTTCTACAGAACCTAGAATCTTTTTTTTTAATCATCAATTTAAAAAATCCTTCCAGGGATCAAAGATTCGGGAATGAAAAATAAAATCATTTTTATATTTGAAGAAAACGTGGAAGAATTTCTTTATAATCTTAAAGTGGGGAAGATCTTTCTATTACAACTAAAATCCAGAAATCAGCAAAGAGAAATAATAATGTTAGATAAGGTTAACAATATAACAGTTAAAAACAATAAAAACATACACACATTTTTTTTAAAAATGAAAGATTAACTACCAACAGATAAAAAAGTTTGAAATTCATATCAAGACAAAAAGCAAATGTACCAATGTATGAGTTCTCAGCAATCAATAAGAAATGGATCAACAACCCAGTAGGAAAAAAGGCAAAGAAAATGAACTGAGAGTTCACAGATAAGGAAACACGTATGGGAGATACTTTAACTCGAGCATCTTCAAGAAGTGTAAGATATAACTATTCCAAGTTATTTTGCCCTACCCATCAGATGGGCAAAAACCTACACATTTGATAACATGTTCCATAGCTAAGACTTTGAGAAGGAAAGCATTATGTGTAGAAGAATAAAATTGGACAGCCATATAAAAATATCTATCAAAATTACAAAGGCACACAACCGAAGGCAAGTTTTAGGACCCCTTGCTTGCACAGATCTGTTTCCAGGGCCTGGAAAGAGTCTCAGTAATTCTTCAACATATTATGTTGTTTTCGAAAACTTTCCAAAAATTAGATATTTTCATCACGATTGTTTAAGACCACTGTTCCCTTTCCACCGAGACTCCCTCTCTATTCCACTTTCCCTTGTGAAGTGTGGCACCAATATGGCATCAGGAGCTTTTGGCGTCAGGCTAAAGGAAAGCTGATGTGTAGACACATTTAGCCTGAATTTAGTAGCATACCCATCTGTGGTATGCAGTCACTTCCATTATAGCCAAGTTGCCTGATGTCCTGCTGTAAGAACGGTTTCCAGAAATATTCCTATCACCCACTTTGCCAATTACCTGCTATCCTGACTAGAAGTTACAGGGCCAAAAGTTCTACTGAAATACAAACATGTTTTATGGTGCCTGATACCAGAATTATGTGAGTGAAAAAAAACAAGGTTTAAAATATATGAAGCCTGAAGCCAATCTATGGAAAATTACTTTACTTGTTAGATATGTAAAATTATAAGTGGACTCTTTAGCTTTTAACCAGTATCTAGTCAAAATGGATGTACTTCACAATGTAGCAATTATAAATGGCCCATGTTTTATAATCATTTTTGAAACGAGAATCATGTGAAACAGACTTTATCAGAATGTCTGGACTGCAGGGCGCAAATCTATAGCAGCAGTACAAATGGCAAATGTTTGCAAGATTTGAATGCTTCACGCACGCCAACTGTCAAAAAATAATTTTTAAAATGTAAATTAACCACACTAAAGCAGAGCCTAAATTATCTTTCTGCTTTCTCTCTTTAAAATATCACAACATTGTAGCTACATGAAGAGGTAATCAAAGTGTATGCAGCCAATTAAAAAAAAGAAAGAGAGAAAGAAAGCCTTATGGAGATGTCTCAGGTAGTTAATTAGTAAAACTATTATGTTACTTTTCAGAATATTCATGGTATTTTTTTTAGCTTTTCAAAATTAGTAGTCTATTGTGATTTTCTTTCTATATAAATATTCATTTTCATCCAATTTTGAATTGGATAATTTTGTATTCTTTTTCTTAACGAAGATCCACAGAATTATAATCCTCAGGGTACATACAACATGAAGCTTTCTTTGTAATCATCCAATGCACTAGAAAACCTCAAGTGTGGGAATTTATCTTAGAGTTGTTCTTGTACAGGCCTGTGCAAGTTTCAGTTCAGTTCAGTTCAGTCGCTCAGTCGTGTCGGACTCTTTGCGACCCCATGAATTGCAGCACACCAGGCCTCCCTGTCCATCACCAATTCCCAGAGTTCACTCAGACTCACGTCCATCGAGTCAGTGATGCCATCCAGCCCTCATCCTCTGTCGTCCCTTTCTCCTCCTGCCCCCAATCCCTCCCAGCATCAGCCTTTTCCAATGAGTCAACTCTTCGCATGAGGTGGCCAAAGTATTGGAGTCTCAGCTTTAGCATCATTCCTTCCAAAGAAATCCCAGGGCTGATCTCCAGAATGGACTGGTTGGATCTCCTTGCAGTCCAAGGGACTCTCAAGAGTCTTCTCCAACACCACACTTCAAAAGCATCAATTCTTTGGCACTCAGCCTTCTTCACAGTCCAACTCTCACATCCATACATGACCACTGGAAAAACCATAGCCTTGTAAGTCTCTGCTTTTGAACATGCTATCTAGGTTGGTCATAACTTTCCTTCCAAGGAGTAAGCGTCTTTTAATTTCATGGCTGCAGTCAACATCTGTAGTGATTTTGGAGCCCAGAAAAATAGAGTCTGACACTGTTTCCACTGTTTCCCCATCTATTTCCCATGAAGTGATGGGACCGGATGCCATGGTCTTCGTTTTCTGAATATTGAGCTTTAAGCCAACTTTTTCACTCTCCACTTTCACTTTCATCAAGAGGCTTTTTAGTTCTTCTTCACTTTCTGCCATAAGGGTGGTGTCATCTGCATAACTGAGGTTATTGATATTTCTCCCGGCAATCTTGATTCCAGCTTGGGCTTCTTCCATCCCAGCGTTTCTCATGATGTACCCTGCATAGAAATTAAATAAGCAGGGTGACAATATACAGCCTTGACATACTCCTTTTCCAATTTGGAACCAGTCTGTTGTTCCATGTCCAGTTCAAACTGTTGCTTCCTGACCTGCATACAGATTTCTCAAGAGGCAGGTCAGGTGGTCTGGGATTCCCATTTCTTTCAGAATTTCCCACAGTTTATTGTGATCCACATAGTCAAAGGCTTTGGCATAGTCAATAAAGCAGAAATGGATGTTTTTCTGGAACTCTCTTGCTTTTTCAGTGATCCAGTGGATGTTGGCAATTTGGTCTGGTTCCTCTGCCTTTTCTAAAACCAGCTTGAATATCTGGAAGTTCACGGTTCACGTATTGCTGAAGCCTGGCTTGGAGAATTTTGAGCATTACTTTACTAGCGTGTGAGATGAGTGCAATTGTGCAGTAGTTTGAGCATTCTTTGGCATTGCCTTTCTTAGGGATTGGAATGAAAACTGACCTTTTCCAGTCCTATGGCCACTGCTGAGTTTTCCAAATTTGCTGGCATATTGAGTGCAGCACTTTCACAGCATCATCTTCCAGGATTTGAAATAGCTCAACTGGAATGCCATCACCTCCACTAGCTTCATTCGTAGTGATGCTTTCTAAGGCCCACTTGACTTCACATTCCAGGATATCTGGCTCTAGGTGAGTGACCATACCATCGTGATTATCTTGGTCGTGAAGATCTCTTTTGTACAGTTCTTCTGTGTATTCTTACCACCTCTTCTTAATATCTTCTGATTCTGTTAGGTCCATACCATTTCTGTCCTTTATCGAGCCCATCTTTGCATGAAATGTTCCCTTGATATCTCTAATTTTCTTGAAGAGATGTCTAGTCTTCCCATTCTGTTGTTTTCCTCTATTTCTTTGCATTGATTGTACAGGAGACAGGGATCAAGGCCATCCCCATGGAAAAGAAATGCGAAAAAGCAAAATGGCTGTCTGAGGAGGCCTTACAAATAGGTGTGGAAAGAAGAGAAGTGAAAAGCAAAGGAGAAAAAGAAAGATATAAGTGTGCAAGTTTGTTCAGTCCCAAATTGTTTTAAAAAAAGATTGAATTCAGTAGGCTGAACAGATTATGGGCATATCCATATAATGGAATATTATACAGCTCTAAAACTGGGGGCATGCTTAATATTCTGGTATGGAAATGGCCACAAGATGTATTTTTCAGTGAATATACCTTGGTGCAGAACACTGTGTACAGAATACTTTTTATTTTAAAAATAAGCAGGAAGAAAAGGAACATACATTATCATTTGTTTTGCTTATTTTTGCATAAATAGGTTCTGAAAATGAATGAAAGTGATTGTAGGGAGGAGGCCCTGAGTGGACTCAGAGGTGGGACTGAGATTGTCTGTTTTTGGCTGCCCCATGCAGTTTCCAGGATCTTAATTCCCTGATGGGGAATTGAACCTGGGCCCTCTACAGTGAAAGGGTGGAGTCCTAACCACCTGACTGTCAGGAAATTCCCTGACACCTTTTTAAAATGCCAGTGTATTTACTTATTAGCTATGAGTCTTAAACTCATGTGTATTCATTTCAGAACCATTTATAATAGTCTTCAATCAAAAGAATTTTGAAAACCTGAGTGAATTTTAAATAAGGCTATAAGAAAACATAACACCATTGAAAATATTTAATTGTATGAAAACTTTTTAATTTCTGCACTTGGAAAGAAATAAAGGCAAACAAACAGGATTTATTGTCTTTAACATCCAATTCATATAAAAGGAAACTCTTAAAACTACTCAATAAATAGTGAGCAATGAATATGAATAGTCTAGCAAAAAATTTAAAAAGCAGATAAAAATATTAAACTTGGAAAGCATTGTTAGCTTCTCCTCTGCTATACCCCCAAGTCCAATATACTGCAAAGCAGTGTCATTTTCTCTCCATTGTCAATATAATCACCATTGTCACTGTCACGATTCTAGCCCAAGCCACCACTTTCTCTCGTTAAGATCAGTGCAGGACTTTCCAGGTGGTCTAGTAGCTGAGACTCCACGCTCTCTCCCAATGCAGAGGCCTGGGTTCCATCCCTGGCTGGGAAAGTAGATTCCATATGCCACAACTCAGAGTTTTCATGCCGCAACTAAAGATCCTGAATGCTGCAACTAAGACTCAGTGCATTGGATATAGTCCCAGAAGTAGCATTGCTGAGTACTCTTTTATAAATGAAATTCACAGACCATCAAAGTGAACCATTTCCTTTAACCATTTCAAAGTAAGCAAGTCGGTGGCATTTAGTATGTTCACGACACTATGCCACCACCTCCATCTAGTTCCAACACATTTTCATCACTTCAAAAAGAAAGGCCATACTCGTTAAGCAATTGCTCCCCATTCTCTTCCCCACTCAGCCCCTCACAGCTAACAATCTGCTTTCTGTCTCTGTGGATTTACCTATTCTAGGTATTTCATGTAAATGGAATCACACAATATGTAGTTGGTGTCTGACTTCTTTCACTTTAGCATAATCTTTTCAAGGTCAATCTACAATGTAGCTTGTATCAATATATGATTTGTTTTAATGAATAAATACTGTTTGGCTACCTGCGTATGCCACACCTTGACTAAACTGGTCGTCTGTTGATGGGCACTTGGGTTGTTTTTCTCTTTTGGCTATTGTGAAATGTGCTGCTATGATCAGCCACCTTTTTGATGGGCATATGAACTGGTACTGAGCAGACTGACCAACGAGCCTGCTGGACTCCTATCCAGAGATGGAGTCTGGCAGGGACACTCCACCATGGCACATCAGCTAGGGCCTCTGCCATTAGTGGTTAAATATTTTGAATAATTACATGCAGATTACCATAATTTGAACATATTAACAACTCATCTATTTCATCATCTGCTCACATTACCAATTTATCTACTTCCTTTCATACTTTCTTGCTTCTCTTTTTTTTTTTTCTTGCTTCTCTTAAACCCACAAAAGATTGAGACAGACTTGGGCATTTAACCCAGAGCAGCCAAGGATAATCTGTTCGAGTGACCAAGGATGTAGCCTGAAGTAAAAATTCAACCTAATAGGCATGATGACTATCAGTTGAGTCAGTCATGGGGAAAATGAATTGAAAATATGAAAGGAAGTAGATAAATGGGTACTGTGAGCAGATAATGAAATAGATGAGTTGTTAATGGCATCTCGAGGGCAGAGCTTCCTGGGCGGCAACTGCTGACCGGTGACAAGGGGACAGGCTGGTCCCCAGAGCTCTCCTACATCCTGAATGACCTTCACCTGCAGCCTGTGTGGTTCAGCTAGCTCTTGTTCACTCTGTGATGTTACAGGAGCTCTGGCTTTACGGCTTGGATTCCTGCCCTGAATGTTTCTACAGCTTTCATTCCTACAAACTTCCCAATGACTGAGGGAACTTGAGTAATTCCTTGCATGCAGGAACGTACTTCAGGAAAACACCTCTGAAAAGAAGTTAGGTTGCAGATATCTAGAGCTTTACAATCATTTCCACTCTCTGATTCCTCAGCTTCTCTCTGGAACTGCAATCTAAGGCAATAATCCCTATGTTAGGAAAATTCACATGGCACAAAGAAGTTAATCTCAATTTTAGTTTAATGCAAGAAATTGCAAATCTGTGTCAAATTTAGGAGAATTTGAAAAAGAAAAAAAGAAGTGTCATAATTTTATTTAATAACTTATTTGTTTTATTTTAAATTAGATGAAGTAGTTTAACCTAATACCCTATGCAGAATTATATAAC
This sequence comes from Bison bison bison, assembly GCF_000754665.1. Taxonomy (NCBI): domain Eukaryota; kingdom Metazoa; phylum Chordata; class Mammalia; order Artiodactyla; family Bovidae; genus Bison; species Bison bison. The sequence goes on from NW_011494566.1 coordinate 366,766, forward strand.
TATATTAACATTGATATATTGTTATATTAGAATCTTAACTGAAAAAAAAAGAAATATATATTCATGTGAAAAATATTCATAGAAAGAAATGGCAAAATAGGAACAGCGATTATCTTTGGGGGATATTTTTCCCCTACATTAAAAAATTTCTAATGATGATGTATGGCAGAAACCAACACAATATTGTAAAGCAATTATCCTTCAATTAAAAATAAGTAAATTAAACAAAAAATTCTAGTGAAATGTGCATGTGTTGTTCTTATAATGGAAAAATGCTTACAAAAAATTAAAGCAGAGGGACTTCCCTAATGGTCCAGTGGTTAAGACTCCATGCTTCCATTGCAGAGGGCACCAGTTCAACCCCTGTTTAGGGACCTAAGATCCCACATCATGCATGACATTCAGCGTGGCACACACCCCTACTCCCCACCAAAAAAAAAAAAGTGGAATACAACATGGTTTTAAACAAAGCTTAATCATCCTAAAGTGATGTTTATTTATTAGGAAAGAGGGAGTGACAAAGCCTTCGGAGTGAGTAGAAACTAAGAGAAAAAGATGATGGAGATTTAAAGGATTTCATCTCCACTGTACTCCTCAAGGAACCTGATGGGACCCGGCTTTTCCAGAAGGGACAGGATACTGCCACAGGATACTGTGGCAAGGACAAAGAAAGGTTGGGGTAGCTAAGACACTACAAGACTTTCTGACAAGTTTAAGCCCTCCATGGCCGAGAAGGGCCAAGACACAGAGCTTCTTAGAGAAAACCTGTGCCAGAGAGGCAGTTCCAAATGGCCAGACTTGTGACTTCTCCTTGCAGGTCAGAAATATACGCCCATGATACAGCAGGGTAGTGAGACTGCAAGAATGGAAGGCTCTGGAAACTATTTGAACATTTATTTCATGTGAATTTTTTATTGACTCTTCAGACATGCTAGTGAAGAGTGCCCCTCAGTTCTGAGGAAGGCTTTGTAGCTTGTGCAACAGCAGAATGGGCCAAAAGCTGGGGGCTGTGACCTCTTTTCAAATAAAATGTCTTGAAATAATTTTTTTAAATGATGTCAGGGAGAGATCTGGTGGTTAATTAATTCATTAAGCACACACTCGTTGAATGTTTACTATGAGCCAGACACTTCTGTGAGCCTTAGGGAGAGAATTTCTTGTCGCCATGGTACACACATTCACTGGTGGCGGACTACAAGGTGCAGAGAGGGGGATACAATAAATAAAAAGAATAGGTAAATAATACAGTATGTTGGACAGCTATGGAGAAAATAGAACAATGGAAGGAGTTAAGGAGAGTCAGTTGTCAGGTTTTAGCATTTAATAAGGAGGAGGCAATGGCATCCCAATCCAGTGCTCTTGTCTATGAGATCCCATGGATGGGGGAGCCTGGTGGGCTGCAGTCCATGGGGTCGCTAAGAGTCAGGCACAACTGAGCGACTTCACTTTCACTTTTTACTTTCATGCATTGGAGAAGGAAATGGCAACCCACTCCAGTGTTCTTGCCTGGAGAATCCCAGGGACGGGGAGCCTGGTGGGCTGCCATCTATGGGGTCGCACAGAGTGGGACACGACTGAAGTGACTTAGCAGCAGCAGCATTTAATAAGGTGAATCAGGAAAAATAGCGCAGAGATTTTCCCGGTGGTCCAGTGGCTAATACTTTGTGCTCCCAAGACAGGGGCCCTGGGTTGGATCCCTGCTCAGGGAACTAGATCCCACGTGCTGAAACTTCAACGAAGATGGAAGATCCTGCATGCCACAAGTAAGACCCAACACAGCCAAACAAATAATTGAAAATAAATATTTTTTATAAAGGAAAAGTAGGGCAAGGACATTGAAGCAAAGATGTGAAGAAGATGGGAAATACACCTCAAAAAAAGCATTCTGGGCAAAACCCTGGGCAGGGCTGCATCTGGCCTGGTCAAGGAACAGCCAGGTCAGGGAGGCTAGGAGCAGAGTGATCAAAGGGAGAGTAGTGAGAGGGGTGAGGTGACCAGGGAGGGTCAGGGAGGCTAGGAGCAGAGTGATCAAAGGGAGAACAGTGAGAGGGGTGAGGTGACCAGGGAGGGTCAGGGCACATAGAGTCTTGAAGGCTGTTGTCAGGAGAATAAAGGGGACAAATTCACCAGCAGAGGCCGACAAGCTGTGGGAGCTGATAAACAGAGACAGGGCAAAGGTCACTCTTAAGAGTGATTAGAGCTCAGTGGTGTCATTAGTGAGATAGGAAACACAAGACGAGGAATATATTTGTGCCAGGGAGGAAAGGGGAGAAGTCATTTGTTTGGAAGGTAGTTCTTTTGAGGTGCAAAGAGGGCCCCAGAAGTTAGAGCTGGTACCTCAGGAAACAGGTCAGGATGGAGATGCAAGTGGTGAATTATGAGGAAAGACTGCATTTCCCAGCCTTTCTTGCAGTTAAGTTTGGCCATATGACTAATTTCTGGACAATGGGATATAAGTAGAAGTTTTCTGAAGAAACTGGAAAAGTTCCTTCAAGAAAATGGACTCAGCTGGGTCAATTTGTCATCTCTCTTTTCTCTTTTCTGCAGTCTGGAATGTGGATGATTTAGCTGGAGTTCCAGCAGCCATTCTGAAATAAGCAGGTGCCCTTGAGGATGGAAGCCAAGGGTTAGGATAATAAAACAAATAAAGAGAAGTTCCCTGGGTTTCTGATGACTATTAAGCCACTGTATCCCATACAAGTCTAGTTTGCTGTCCTTAAAAATGTTCATATATTGAATAAAAACAAACATATTTTAAGCCACTATTTTTTTTTTCTGATACACTCAAACTAAACTAACCCTAAGGGTTATAACTGGAAATACAAATTTGAGAGTCAATATCACATAGATAAGGGCTTCCCAGGTGACTCAGTGGTAAAGAATTCACCTGCCAATGCAGGAGATGCAAGTGATGCAGGTTCGATCCCTGGGTCAGGAAGATCCCCTGGAGTAGGAAGTGGAAAGCCCACTCCAGTATTCTTGCCTGGACATCTCCATGGGCAGAGGAGCCTGTTGGGCTACAGTCCACGGGATGGCAAAGAGTCAGACACAACTGTGTGACTGAGCATGCATGCATGCTATCATATAGATGGTATTTAAAACTACGGGACTGGTGAAATTGCCAAATAAAGACTGTAGAGATGATCAGGCTTGAGATCAAGCCCTGGAATTAAGGCTCAGAAATTACATGTGGAAGGTGGGACCAGCAAAGAAGACAGAAAAGGAAAAAATGAAGTAAGCGGAAAACCAGGAGAGTGTGTTGCCAACAGAGGCTAAGAGTAGAAATTATTTCTGGAAGGATAGCGGAATGAACTACGTCAAATACTACTGGGAAGGGAAAATGAGGACAGAGAACTGACTGATTTAGCAAAATTGGACTTCCCTGGTGGTCCAGTGGTTAAGAATCTGTGCTTCCAGTGCAGAAGGTGTGGGTTCAATCAATCCCCGGTTGGCAAACTAAGATCCCACACACCATGTGGTACAGACAAAAAATAGAGAAAAAAAGATTTAGCAAGATGGACGTCATTTATGAGCCACCACTTCAGTAGAGTGATGAAGACATGAAGACAAGCCCTACGGGAGCAAATTCAAAAGAACGGGAGGTGAGAATGTGGAAAAGGCAGATGTAGACAACTCTTTTGAGATGTTTTACCATAAAGGGGAACAAAGAAGAGGTAACGGGGTTAAGAAAGAGATTAAGATGAGCAATATTAAGTCAGCTTAACAGATTGATGGGGGTGATTCAATAAAGGGGAGAAACTGATAATGCAGAAAAAAGTAAGCAACTGCAGAGGCAGAGTCTTTGAGACAGAAGACGAGATAGAACCCAGAGCACGCTGGGAAGGTTGCCTCTGATAGACACCGACCTTTGGGAGAAGAGTTCTAAGGAAATGGAGGAGGCAAAATCCAACTGTGCTTGGTTCAGGAGTGAACACAGAGTGAGATAAAAATGACACAAGTGAAATAATATTAGTGGTTGCTTCCGGGTTCCGTCTATGGGGTCACACAGAGTCGGACACGACTGAAGCAACTTAGCAGCAGTAGCAGCTGGGTAATACAGGACTCGGATTATTTTTTTCCTGTGCTTCTTTTTGCATTTCTGTGACTTGCAAATTTTCTAGAGGAGTACCTACTACCATCATAATTAGAAAAAACTTGACAAAAGTGGAAGGAAAGGAAAGTCAGTCAGTGTGCTCATTTCTGTCTATCTTGGAACTAGGCCCATCCCTGGGAATAGAGGAAGTACAAGCTAGTACCTTATTTATGATGAAACCGTTTCTTCTTTCTCAATCTCTCGTCCCCTCTCTGTTGGGAGCTACTAACCCAAAGTGCTCCAATAAAGGAGGAAGTCCAGTGTAGCAGACAAAAACGCAGTGGCTAGAGCCATGGTGGGCTTCCCTGGTGGCTCAGTGGTAAAAAACCTGCCTGCAATGCAGGAGACCCAGGTTCGATCCCTGGGTCAGGAAGATCCCCTGGAGGCGGGCATGGCAATCCACTCCAGTACTCTTGTCTAGAGAATCCCATGTACAGAGGAGCCTGGCGGGCTATAGTCTATAGGGTTGCACAGAGTTGGACACGACTGAAGTGACTAAGCAGCAAGAGCAGCAGCAGCAGAACCATGGTAGTTGATCCGAATCGGTGGCCCAGGCAGATTCCTGGGGGTTCGGTAGGAGGATAGGAATAAGGTGACACTTGGAAGTCTAGGTAAGTAGGCAGTAGCACTAGAAAAGTCTACCTGCAGGCAGCCACTCAACTCAGGTTGAAGAGCAGAACTGGCAGAGTCAGAGACGTGCTTGGAAGAACAAAGCTAAGGTCAAACGGGGCCCACCACGGGGCTCCACTTAACAAGCCGCACGTGTATGAAGGGCTCCGCACTAGCTGTTGGCAAGTCTCACACACATTACAGAGACACGCTGAGAGGACTGAAGCTTGAAACCTGCCTCATACAGTTTGGAACATATCTCTTATTACTAGATCATTCGTCAGTCATGAGTTAAGATATTTATAATCCCACAATTACCTTATGGGAGCACAATTATTTATTTTCATTTGTTTCAAAATCATTGCATTTTTAAATGGAGATATTTAAAATAAACCACATTTTTGTGGTATGAATCCTATTTTAGAATTTGTTTTTATCTAATTAATAGCCTTTATTTTTTAGAACAGTGTCAGATTTACGGAAAAATTGAGCAGATGGTCCAGAGTTCCCATAGCCTCGCCTCCCCTCCTCTACTTTCACACACAGCTCCTTCTTTTATTAACATTTTGTGTTAGTGTGATATATTTGTTACAGTTGATGAACCAACTGTACAGTTTTGATACACAATTAACTAAAGTCCATAGCGCTCCAGTACTCTTGCCTGGAAAATCCCATGGATGGAGGAGCCTGGTGGGCTGCAGTCCATGGGGTCGCTAGGAGTCAGACATGACTGAGCGACTTCACTTTCACTTTTCACTTTCATGCATTGGAGAAGGAAATGACAACCCACTCCAGTGTTCTTGCCTGGAGAATCCCAGGGACGGGGGAGCCTGGTGGGCTGCCTTCTATGGGGTCGTACAGAGTCAGACACAACTGAAGCGACTTAGCAGCATAGCGCTGGTGGTAAAGAACCCATTTACCAGTGCAGGAGATGTAGGAGACTCAGGGTCGATGCCTGGGTTGGGAAGATCCCGCTGGAGGAAGGCATGGCAAGCCCACTCCAGTATTCTTGCCTGGAGAATCCCATGGACAGAGGTGCCTGGCGGGCTACAGTCCATGGGGTCACAAAGAGTTGGACACTACTGAAGTGACTTAGCTATCAGCTATAGTTTACATTAAGGTTCATGTTGTACAAATCTAAGAGTTTACAAGTGCACGAAGTCATATATCCACAGTGACAGTATCACGCAGACTAGTTTTGTTGCACTAAAAATCCCCTGTGTTTTACCTATTCATCCCTCACCTTTGGACCCACCCATCCCCCTGGACTCTGGGAAGCTATTGATTATTTAGTGTCTCCACAGTTCTGCCTTTTCCAGAATATTGTAGAGTTGGAATCTTACAGTGTGTAGCCTTTTCATATTTGATTCTTTCACTTAGCAATATGGATTTAAAGTTCCTTCATGTCTTTTCATAACTCGATGGCTCATTTCTTTCCTTTTCTTTTAATCACTGGATGGTATGCCATTGTTAGATATACCACAGGTTATTTATCCATCCATCTAATCAAGGATGCCTTGGTTGCTTCTAAGTTTGGGCAATTATGAACAAAGCTGCTACACGTGTAGGTTTGTATATGAACATAAGTTCCCATTTATTTGGTTACAATTTTTTTAGTTTCCATACTGCCACTAAAGATCCTGTGTGCCGCAACTAAGACACAGTGCAGTCAAATAAACTAATTAATGGTGTTTTGTTTTGTTTTGTTTTGTTTTTAAAGAGTCTATAATGAGTAGTGAGGGTACTATAATGGCCAGGCCATCACAGCCTCCATTCATAGGCCCCTGGTGGGTGAGTCTGGGTCTGTCCTGTCAGGGAAAAGCTCTGTGTCTGCACATGGTTCAGGTTTCAAGTTAAATACCCTCAGAGTCTGCCACTGAGAGATCAGTAAGAAGGCTCCAAGCGAGGCAGAAAACCCAAGCAAAACTCAAACTGTAGACCTGGGGAAGAAAACAGAGAGCCCAGTCATCAGAAGGGAGGACCACAGGGCGATTGGGTGCTTGTTTTCAGTGCTGAGCTAGGGATCCTGAGATGCCTGTGACCTCAGGATCATCCCAGGGCTGAGCCTTGAGGTAGGGTCAGGGGAGCGGGACTATAGAAACAAGCCAACAGAGCGCAGCTGTGTGAGACCAGCACGTGGGCACTATGGGGAGAAGACTTGGGCAGCAGACCCTACGGAGCCATTGCATCCTACACCCCGAAAGAGCCACTCCTTCAGGACTCAGCTCCTGAAAAGCAATAAGCAGTTTGTAAGCTGACTGACACGTAAAGAGACCTAGAGAGATTTGTTGTTTAAAGGAAATAACACAGTCAATGCTTTTTGTAATGTTAGTTATTACTCCCTAATTGTTACTACTCGTTGGAAGGACGGGTGCTGAAGCTGAAGCTCCAGTATTCTGGTCATCTGATTCGAAGAGCCGACTCATTGGAAAAGTCCCTGATGCTGGGAAAGATTGAGGGCAGCAGGAGAAGAGGGTGTCAAAGGATGAGATGGCTGGATGCCATCACCGATGCAATGGACACAAACTTGGGCAAACATAGGGGGATGGTGAGGAACAGGGAGGCCTGGTGTGCTGCAGTCCATGCGGTCACATGACCAGGCAACTGAACAACAATAACTATTGCTATTGTCGCTATTTTTGAAAATTTGATTTTAATCCATTGATTTTCTTAAATAGAGCATCCTTTTAATATGGTTTCCTTCTATTAGATATAGATATATAGATCTGACAGTTCCAAAAACAGAAACAGATGCTACTAATACATCCTAATTAGTAAGGTTTAAATTGGAATCTTTGCAATATATTCATAAAGCTAAAAAAATTTAGTCTAAACAAGAATTTCCCAAAACTGACTATAGATAGATAGTAGATAGTATCAGTCGTGTCCAACTCTTTGCGACCCCATGGACAGTAGCCAACCAGGCTTCTCTGTCCATGGGATTTTTCCAGACAAGAATACTGGAGTGGGTTGCCATTTCCTTCTCCAGGGGATCTTCCCAACCCAAGGGAAAACTGACTATACATAGAATTAAACTGGGAGTGTTAAAAACAGAATCCTGGGTCCCACCTCTTGAGCTTCTGAGTCAAAAGGAAACATGGGAAGGCTGGGGACTCCTGATGATGGCTTGTGGCTTAGAAACTTCTGTGCAGCCATGGAAATTGAGCACGTGGACATTAACACAGAAACGATCTTATTGTTCCTGTCCCTGGCTGTCCCTCACCCAGTGCACGAAGGAAGTATTTCCAGCTTACGCTGAACACAGTGATCCTACGGGTGGCCGGGGGAGGGGAGGAATGGGGTGGGCTACTGGCCTAATAAGGAGGTCTCAGAACCAAGCGAGGGGCCACTGCTGTGCAGTCCGGTGTAGAGGCAGACCTTGGTGGCAGTAGGTTCCTCAGCTCCTGGAGAAGACCTCTAAATACAAGGCCAGGGCTGTGACTGTGCTCAAGAGGCTGTGCACTTGATCTAGAATTCAAAGAAATGGGTTTTGTATTCGCTCCCATGTTCCCTAAAAATCATTAGGGGAAAACTGAATTTGCCCCCGTGGCAAGCAGAACAATGACTCCACCTCCGATGATGTCCACGTCCTACTCCCTGAAAGTGGGCCTGTGTCAGGTCACAAGGCAGAAATAGATGGTTGTTAATCAGCTGACCTTGAGATGGGGAGATTATCCTGACTATCTGCGTGGGCCTAATGTCATCACAAGGGCTCTTAAAAAAATGCAAGAGGGAGGTAGAAGAGAGCCAGAGAGATAACTCTGAGTAGGACTCCATGTTGCTGGAGAAATGGGACCACAGGCTGTGAAATGTGGGTAACCTCTGGAAGCCTAAAGAATCTACTTATAATACAGGAGACCTGGGTTCCATCCCTGGGTCAGGAAGTTGCTTTGGAGAAGGGAATGGCAACCCACTCCAGTCTTCTTGCCTGGAGAATTCCATGGACAGAGAAGCCTGGCGGGCTACAGTCCATGGGGTCACAAAGAGTCAGACACGACTGAGCGAGTAACACCCTCACACTTTTCTGGAAGCCAGAGGAGGTTAGAAAGGGAACCGAAAGGACCACAGCTGACCCGTTGATGTCAGCTGAGAGAGACCCATGTCAGACTCCGACCTCCAGAATAATAAATTTCAAGCCACTAAATCTAGGCTTTAAACAACACAGATTTTATTTTTACAGCAAGAATAGGAAACTAATAGAACACCTATAACCAAGTTCTTTATTTTTTTTCTTTAGAACTCAAGAAAAGAAGAACTAGAACTTCACATCTGACAGTCTGTCGTGTCTTCTTATCACAAGTCCCTGCAAGCCATCTCGAACATTTCACTTTTCTTCTATTTGAAGAGACAGAGAAGATTCTATATCTAAGATAACCAGGCTTGCTTACTGGGCCAAGATCCAGGATCCATATTTTAAAAATCTCCCTTGGTATCTCTAAGTTGACAGCCAGGTTTGCAAACCACCGGGCTGAAATGTTAAATTCTAAACCACGTAATTAGGAGTGACTGCATGCCTGGAGAATGAGCACACTGGATTATTATTAACCTGAGAGGGCATAACAGTGTGGCGTCCACAGAGACTGGGCCTGGTGATGTAACATTTCATCAATGACCTGAATAATGAAATGGTGAGCATGCTCATTAAATGTGAATGTGGTACCAAAATGGAAAACAGGCAGACGGAGGAAGGCATTTTAATTAATTAATGAGGCTTGTTTGGATGGAGAGCATATTGATTCAAAGGACAGGTAACAGCGGGGTGAGGAAGTGCTAGAGGAGTTGCTAGGAACAGAATGAAGGTCAGGGAAGGCAAGCACAGAACAATACACATTATGTGGAAGGGAAGGAAGTGGCACAGCAACAGGCAGGGTGGGAGCAGACTGTGACATTAGAGAAGGATCCTGTAGTAAGGCTGATCACAGAGTTGGTGGTGCTGGGGGCGGGTGCTGGAAGGCCACTTGGCTTGGGCCTCGCATTCACATAGCCCCTGAAATTTAGAATTCTGACATCATGCTGGTATCTGATAAAGGCGTTCCTTTGTTAATGTAAAGCCCAGTTTTATGATCCCATTATTTTGCAACTTTTCCTTTCTTAATGTATTGGGAGCCTCAGAAAACGAAAGTAGCCTAGACGTGTCAGCTTCAAGAGTCCTGGCTAGAGATCACAGAGGATCACAAGACTCACTATTGCAAGCACAGGTGTGCAGCCGTTGGGTATTTTGAGGATTCACAAGGAGCAGTGAGGGGTCTCTAGCCAGCAAGGCTGGGGGGATTCGAATCCCAAGAGGACAGGAGATTTACTTTGATTTTTCCTGAAGAAAGTATCAATAGATTCTGTTTTGATTTTTCTGTTCCCCCCACTCCCAGAGTTATATATTTGTATGATCTATTATTTGTTTGTTTATTCATTTTTTGCAATGCACCAGGTGGCAATTGAGATCTTAATTCTCCAACCAGGAACTGAACCCATGCCCCTGAAGTGGAAGCATGGAGACTTAACCACTGGACCACCAGGGAAGTCCACGTGTGTATAATCTAAAAATTATACACGTGTAGAATACAGTTCTACAAGGTGTATTGTGAAAAACACAAATCCTCTAGAAATCCCTCCTCACCATTTTCCACACTCTCACCTCTTCTAGATGATTCTCTAGTCTTCAGATCTCTAAATTCACATGCTTGAAATACTTTTCCTTGCTCTTTCAATGGTGGCTATTGTCTGAGTTGTCCCCACCACAGAAACAAGGATTTGGTGTCCTTCCTCTTGTGCCCCGCACGTATGCGCCTGCTCCCCATCACCCACTCTTCCAACATAGCAACCCTGTAATCTCTGTTAGGTGAATATTCAGTGTGTTACTATTAACAGACGAACTATAGTAAATTATGATACATCCTCCCTTCTCGTATACTTTTTTTTTTTTTCGGTCCCTGGAACTAGTAACTGTCTTGTTTCTTCTTTTTTTATTTTCTACACTTTTATTTATTTTCAATTTTTGGGGGGAGGGGCAGAACCATGTAGCTTGCAGGATCTTAGTTCCCTGAGCAGCGATTGAACCCAGGCCCTCAGCAGTGAAAGTACTGAGTCCTAACCACAGGACTTCCAGGGACTTCCCTTTCTACATATTTATATTTGCTGTTGGTCTGTATCTGCTCTCAAGGTTATCGAAAACATTCAGATACTCTCATAATTTCAGCAGTGTCTCCCAAAGCCTCCGAAAATGCTGCCGACTGGACCTGAGACAGGGCTCTCATCTTAAGCCCTCTTTTCCCCTCATCCCAGGGACGCCTCCCTCCTGGGTAAATTCTGGGTCCTCTTTCTTTATTTGTTCCATCTCCTGACTTGTGTTCTAGAGACTTCCTGAGGCAGGGGCACAAGATATGAATTTTTGAGAACTTGTATGTCTGAAACGTGTTTAATCTATCTTGACAATGTGATAGATGGTTGGGGTTGGGTACATATAGAATTCTATATTGGAAATCATTTTCTTTGAGGACTTTGAAGGCTGTGGCCATCTGTCCTTCAGGGTTGCTGCCGAAGAGTCTGAATCTGTTCTGATTCACCACCCTTTATTTCCTCTTCTTTGAAGGCTTGTAGCATCTTTCCTTTGTCCTCATTGTTTCAAGATCTCACCTTGGTGTGCTTTGGCATGAGCCTATTTTCAATTCTGTGTGGGTATTTGGTGGCCCTTTCATTCTAGAAACATGCTCCTCTGTTCTAGGAAATAGTTTTGAATTACATTTTTAATGACTTCCTCTATTCTGATTTCTCTGTTCTCACTTTTTGGAAATCTATTTTCATATATTAGATCTCCTGTTCTGGAGACTCAGTTTTCTTATCTTTCATTTGTCTATTTCTTTTTCTTTTGCTCTAATTTCAGGAAAATTTACTCTCCTTTATTTTCTAACTCCTTTATTGAATTTTTATGAGTATGTATTCACTCATGTCTGACTCTTTGCAACCCTATAGACTGTAGCCTGCCAGGCTCTACTGTCCATGGGATTTCCCAGGCAAGAATACTGGAGTGGATTGCCATTCCTCCTCCAGGGCATCTTCCCGACCCTGGGATCAAACCCAGGTCTCTTGTGTCTCCTGCATTGCAGGCGATTCTTTACTGCTTGAGCTATTAGGGAAGCCCTCAATTTTTATTTATATTATCCTATTTCTGATTTCCAAGAGGTCTTATCTGCTCCCCGAATGCTCCTTTTTCTGATGCCATATTCTTTTTGATGGTTATACATCTTAGTTCTGAGGTTATTAATCAGAGGATATTTTATATTTTATTCAACCTGCACTGTCTCTCTTTTCTCCAAGTTGCCTTCTTCTATTCATTTTGGTCTATGTAACTCATGTGAGAGGCATCCACAGTGTCTAGGAAATGTGGATTTTCTGCTCTTATTTAAAATGGGGGGCGACGGGGGTGGGTGTGGTAGCTGAAGAGCTGAGTGGAAAGTCTGAACCTGTAAGGGCTTTGTGACCAGAAGATCCACTGTGTGTTCCAGTGGGGCTGTTTGGTTGGAAGATGCCCACATGAGTTCAGTTCAGTCGCTCAGTCGTGTCCGACTCTTTGCAACCCCATGGACTGCAGCATGCCAGGCTTCTCTGTCCATCACCAATTCCTGTTTTTCCTTAAAAAACTTAAAGATTTTGGGAGTCCAAATTCCCCAGACAGGACTCTTCCAAGCTCATGCCCAGAGGATATAATTCTGACCACAGGCACTGTGGAAGCACAACAGGGAAAGAGCCCTGGGTCTTCATTTATTCACTCAACCCCTCTGTTTTTGCTACAGCACCCAGTCCTCAACTCTGCCTGGTGTCCTCCAATCTGCAGACCTCTGTTTTTGTTTCTCTGCAGTGGGGAAGGGGCACTGACCAGGCTCTGAAGAAACAGGAGGAGATCTGGGAGTCTTGTTCAGTTGCTCAGTTGTGTCTGACTCTTTGTGACTCCGTGGACTGAAGCACGCCAGGCTTCCCTGCCCTTCACCATCTCCCAGAGCTTGCTTAAACTCATGTTCATTGAATCAGTGATGTCATCCAACTATCTCATCCTCTGTCATCCCCTTCTCCTTCTACCCTCAGTCTTTCCCAGCATCAGGGTCTTTTCAAATGAGTCAATTATTCACATCATGTGACCAAAGTATTGGAGCTTCAGCTTCAGCATCAGTCCTTCCAGTGAGTACTTAGGGTTCATTTCTTTTAGGATTGACTGGTTTGATCTCCTTGCTGTCTAAAAGACTCTCAAGAGTATTCTCCAGCACCACAGTTTGAAAGCATCAGTTCTTCGGTGCTCAGCCTTCTTTACGGTCCAACTGTCACATCCTTACATGAAAGAGGTGAAAGTGAAAGTGTTAGTCGCTCAGTCCTCTAACAACTGACTCTTTTTGACCCCTTGGACTGTAGCCTGCCAGGCTGCTCTGTTCATGGAATTCTCCAGTCGAGAATACTGGAGTGGGTTGCCATTCCCTTCTCCAGGGGATTGTCCCAACCCAGAGATCAAACCCAGGTCTCCTGCATCACAGGCAGATTCTTTACCATCTGAGTCCCCAGGGAAGCCCAAGTCCATACATGACTAAGAAAAACCATAGCTTTGACTATACGGACCTTTGTTGGCAAAGTAACGTCTCCGCTTTTTAATGTGCTGTCTAATTGCTTCCTAAATGAACTTTGAACTGATGCTCTGTTTTTATCATCCCCCCACTTCTTTACCAAAGGTGCCTGGTGCAGCCGGTTCATGAGCCTTTGGGGAATTCTGGATGGCTTCTTGAATTGTTCCACTGCTGGTTTAGGATTCAGTTTTCCCCTGTCTGCCCTGTCATTAGCCATGTTTCTTACTTTTGAGCTTTTGAAATTTTGTTGCTGTGGGAAGTTAAACATTTTTTGTTGCTATTATTTCTTCCCTTAAAAAATCCATTTGCATCTTTTGCATGAGATTTCTAAAAAGAGAAAATGAAGATGTATACTTGTTCAGGAAGATTTACTTCTTACTCTTTCCGTTTTCCGATAGTTTTTTTAACCAATATTTGTTTACAAATTATCATTCATTGTTTTGCTTTTCAAGTTAAAACCATCTAGTTGCTTTTTTCAAAGAGTATAGCACAGGACCTCCCTGGTAGCTCAGTGGTTAAGAATCTGCCTGCCAAGGCAGGGGACACAGGTTTGATCCCTGGTCCAGAAAGATTCCACATGCCATGGAGCAACTTAGCCCGTGCACCACAAAGACTGAGCCTGCACTCTAGAGCCCAAGAGCTGCAATTACTGAGCCCATGTGCCCTAGAGCCTATGCTCCCCAACAAGAGAAGCCACCACAATGAGAAGCCAATGCTCTTGCAACTGAAGAATCACTGGCTTACCACAACTAGAGAAAGCCCATGCCCAGCAATGAAGACTCAGTGCAGCCATAAATAAATAAATAAACAATGTACAAAAATTAAGAAACTAAATGTTAGAGAAGAAAGAGTATAGCTCATAGAGACTATGAAATAATGGTTGGCTTTTCTAGGGCTTTGAGAGCTTTGCAAATGCTGACCTGTGCAGTAGGGGCTTGTATGTGCATGTATACCTACCGTCGTCGAGACAGCTGCAGCCTACCCGGGGAAGATCATACACCCACAGCTGATGACCCCGGACCAGTAAATAGCAATACACTCCTAAGAAGGAAACTACGTGGGTCCAAACGACTCATCAGCAGTCATGTGACAGGCATTTCCTTGTCTCAGCCCGGAGTTGTTGGATGTTTGAGTTACTCCACTCATAATGAATTCTCTGAAGCAGTTGTCTCCAAGTTTTTTCATTGACACTCATAAGAAACACATTTTTAACATGCCCTCGAATATGCAAATTAATTTATTTACAAATTATATGTGTCTTCCTATAGCATTATCATATACAATATTAGTATATATAAGTAGAGTCTTTTTTAAGGAGATGATAGAAAATAAAATTAGAATCCTAGTATTTTTCTTCAGTATCTCAATGAATCATCTTGCATACCATGGAATTTTCAACCAGGATGAGCTGAGGATCAGAACCCCTGGGAAATTTTTTTCAAAAGCCTCCCGTCCAGGGCCCAGCTGGGCACTCTGAATCAGGACTTCTGAGGATGGGACCCTGGCAAGGATATTTTGAAAAAGTTTCCCTGATGATTCCCATGCACACTTCCGGTTAAGACAAGGCTTAAAAATCAGAGGCCTTAAGAAACTGTCAAACATCTACCCTGAGTTGCAAATTGGGAAATGTATAGCTTGATTAAATATCTGAATTATCACAGACCTCAAAAAACTTTGTCTCCTTCCCTCAGCTCTTTTTCTTCCTCTGTATCTGTCCTCTTTCTTCACTTTTTAGTATAATCTTGATATTTATATTATAGACAATAGACATTCATTTTTGAAAATATAGACAAGAGAAGAAAATTAAAACTCATCTAGAATCCTACCATTCCAAGATAACTCTTAAATTTTTCATTTATAGCCTTACAGATATTTATGCCAACATATATTTAAAAGTATATTTAAAACATATGCTATACATGCTATTTTTAACCTATTTTCTCACTTGGTAATTCTATTTTTTCCTATGACAAATTTGCAAGTGATGAGACAGCTGGTGCACATGCTCAGAGCAGATAGTGACATTGAAGCCCCCTAGAGCGGGCTGAACTGAAAGTTCCTCAGACTAATATTCTCTCCCCTTCCCCTTCAGATCCTCCCTTACTTGGTTTCTCTTGCTTTCTGCACGCTCTTTCTCTTTTCTTTTACCTTCTACCCTCCGCTCTATTCATTAAACCAACCGAAGCCTTCAGGACAAGGGTTAATATTCATATTTGACACTATGAAACTTCCTGATAATTTGACAAGGGATGTATAACCAGAGAACTGGAGAGACAGCTGTGCCTTCCTCTGCAAAGGGATTTTCTGAGCAAGCCCAGGCAAGAGCCTGCTGTTCTTGATGATTATCTGTTATTTCCACTTGGGAGCCCAAATTAAAGCTGCTTATTTGCCTTCTAAGCAAGGTGTGGCCAGAGGCAGCCGGAGGCGCCCAGATTGTCAGAGAAGAGCCGTTTCAGGGAAATTGCAGTTTCTCGAATTGTAACCGAGAGACAAGACTGCAGCTGACACAAGGCAAGGTCTGAGAAGCAGCAGGCTCGACAGTCCAGAACCAACCAGCTGCCGTGCTTCCACTTGGAGGGTAATCAGTTTTCCCACTGCTGTTCCTCATAAAAAAGCGGCTACAGAAAACCAGTTCCTCCTGTTTGAAGAGTGCTGGTTACCCTTGCCTGGTTCCTCAACCCACTGCCTCGGGAATTTCCATCTGTAGTTACCAATGCATGGAGAGTGAGGGAAGCTTCTGATATTTGAAAACTTCATTGGGATGATATGAAAGCAAGTAAGCCCCTTCCACCACAATAGAGCCAAACTGTGTTTTCTAGAGGCTGTGGAAAAGGATCGTTTTCATTAAATGCAAATCATTGCCCCCAAATTAACAATGAAGTTGTCAATGGCTTCATTGACTGTAAGAGCCTACATTAGCCAGCTCTCTAAGGGCATTCTGCTGTGGAAGGTCCCAGGAAATGAGTACAAAGTAACTTGCTCTCCAGCTTCACCCTCAATACCACCCCCTCCCAAGCTTCATTAGTTATCAGTTGGAGTGGGAGGAAGGGGACAGTGTATCACACTTGGGCCTATGCTATGCGATGCTTCAGGAGGACAGCAATTAAGTGCTTTAATAGAGTGTTAGTCACAGTGGGTGGGACTCCTCATTCTACAGAGGCAGAGCCAGAGAAGCTGATGATAGCTGAAGAAAGGGAGGGCCCCCACCCCCCCACACACATACAACCTCTCCCTTTCCCAGCAAGAGCTACTTAATTAGCACCACTAAGCTTGTGTATAAGACTAGAGATCTCTTTAAGAAAATTAGAGATACCAAAGGAACATTTCATGCAAAGATGGGCTCAATAAAGGACAGAAATGGTATGGACTTAACAGAAACAGAAGATATTAAGAAGAGGTAGCAAGAATACACAGAAGAACTGTACAAAAAAGAGCTTCACGACCCAGATAATCACAATGGTGTGATCACTCACCTAGGGCCAGACATCCTGGAATGTGAAGTCAAGTGGGCCTTAGAAAGCATCACTACGAACAAAGCTAGTGGAGGTGATAAAATTCCAGTTGAGCTATTCCAAATCCTGGAAGATGATGCTGTGAAACAGCTGCACTCAATATGCCAGCAAATTTGGAAAACTCAGCAGTGGCCACAGGACTGGAAAAGGTCAGTTTTCATTCCAATTCCAAAGAAAGGCAATGCCAAAGAATGCTCAAACTATCACACAATTGCACTCATCTCACACGTTAGTAAAGTAATGCTCAAAATTCTCCAAGCCAGGCTTCAGCAATACATGAACCGTGAACTTCCTGATGTTCAAGCTGGTTTTAGAAAGAGCAGAGGAACCAGAGATCAAATTGCCAACATCTGCTGGATCATGGAAAAAGCAAAAGAGTTCCAGAAAAACATCTATTTCTGCTTTATTGACTATGCCAAAGCCTTTGACTGAATGGAGCACAAACTGTGGAAAATTCTGAAAGAGATGGGAATACCAGACCACCTGACCTGCCTCTTGAGAAACCTATATGCAGGTCAGAAAGCAACAGTTAGAAATGGACATGGAACAACAGACTGGTTCCAAATAGGAAAAGGAGTATGTCAAGGCTGTATATTGTCACCCTGCTTATTTAACTTATATGCAGAGTACATCATGAGAAACGCTGGGCTGGAAGAAGCACAAGCTAGAATCAAGATTGCCAGAAGAAATATCAGTAACCTCAGATATGCAGATGACACCACCCTTATAGCAGAAAGTAAAGAGGAACTAAAAAGCCTCTTGATGAAAGTGAAAGAGGAGAGTGAAAAAGTTGGCTTAAAGCTCAACATTCAGAAAACTAAGATCATGGCATCTGGTCCCATCACTTCATGGGAAATAGATGGGGAAACAGTGGAAACAGTGTCAGACTTTATTTTTTGGGGCTCCAAAATCACTGCAGATGGTGATTGCAGCCATGAAATTAAAAGACGCTTACTCCTTGGAAAGAAAGTTATGACCAACCTAGATAGCATATTCAAAAGCAGAGACATTACTTTGCCAACAAAGGTTCATCTAGTCAAGACTATGGTTTTTCCTGTGGTCATGTATGGATGTGAGAGTTGGACTGTGAAGAAGGCTGAGCGCCGAAGAATTGATGCTTTTGAACTGTGGTGTTGGAGAAGACTCTTGAGAGTCCCTTGGACTGCAAGGAGATCCAACCAGTCCATTCTGAAGGAGATCAGTCCTGGGTGTTCTTTGGAAGGAATGATGCTAAAGCTGAAACTCCAGTACTTTGGCCACCTCATGCGAAGAGTGGACTCATTGGAAAAGACTCTGATGCTGGGAGGGATTGGGGGCAGGAGGAGAAGGGGACGACAGAGGATGAGATGGCTGGATGGCATCACTGACTCGATGGACATGAGTTTGGGTGAACTCTGGGAGTTGGTAATGGACAGGGAGGCCTGGTGTGCTGCAATTCATGGGGTCTCAAAGAGTCAGACATGACTGAGCCAACTGAACTGAACTGAAGCTTGTGTATAAGCTTATGTGAAATAAGGGGGAAATATTTTGACATAAATGTGTCCAGAAAAGATCTCTTACAGAAAGAATAACCTCTCACTTACGGCAAATTTGAAAATTAAAAAAAAATTTGTTTTTCTTTGAGAAAAGTGAAAATATTTTTCTTCTCCCCAGGGAAACAAATCTTTACTTGTAGCAGCACCTGGAATTCCACCATTAGTGACTAATGTCAATGTGCACTGTAGGCAACCTGGAATTTAAGGGGCCTGTATCAAAATGCACATTCTTTATATGAGGCCAGCCAGTATTTCTTGCTGAAATCAGAATCTTTGAGATGACTTTTTAATGCAGACAGCTGGCGCCGCACACATACATACTCCATCGCCCCAGCCCCTACTATGACCATGACCTTTAGCCAATAGGTGGGTCTCCAGTTGTCTGGTGTCTTAGTCATCTCAGGCTATAACAAAATACCAGAGACTGGGTGACTTAAACAACAGGCATTTAGTTCTCACAGTTCTGGAGGGTGGAAGTCCAAGATCCAGGTGCCAACAGTTTGCGGTGAGAATGCTTCTTGGCTTGTAGATGACCACCTTCTTGCTGTTCCTTGTGTAGCTCTGTTCATTTGCTTGTGCACATGGAGAGAGCAAGACCTCTCTATCTTCCTTCTCTTATAAGGACACTTATCCCATCATGACCTCATATGAACCTAATGATAACCCAAAAGCCACGCCTCCAAATAACCTCACATTGGGAATTTGATCTATACAGTATATGAATTTGCTCTCCTTATAGCTCAGTCGGTAAAGAATCTGCCTGCAATGCAGGAGACCCGGGTGAGATTCTTGGGTCGGGAAGATCCCCTGGAGAAGGCAATGGCAACCCACTCCAGTATTCTTGCCTGGAAAATCCCATGGACAGAGGATTCTGGCAGGCTACAGTCCATGGGGTCGCAGGAGTCGGACACGACTTAGCGACTAAACCACCAACCACATGAGTTTGCAGGGGCGGGAGGGAACATGCAAACATTCAGCTCATAATAGCTGGCTTTTGATAGGACCTTGGGGTAATTAACTTTAGTTCAGAATAGGTAGTTGACCTACTTGTGCAGGTTAGAAAATGATTTCCACCGTAGATGATGATTGGGTTGCTTCAATCAGAACTGACCCTCTATAATTAAGGAAGAAAGCAATGAAAACTGGAAATAGTTGTTTGTAAAATGTTGACACTTCAAAGGGAAGTACAGACAATAATCAACTCTGTCACTCTTCCTGCACTGAATCCACGGTCCCTCTCAAAGCCCGTCTCTTTCTTTTCTCCCTACTTTCTCTGCCAGCACATATTAGGGTAAACATTTTAGGAATGTAATGTGTGTTTGTATTATACATACACTTGTCTTGTACTTTCTTTATATTACATGGGTTTAATATTTCACTTGGAGATGTAGTTATTTCACTGTGTTGGCCTCTCTTACTTGATGGGGCAGTGGCTGAGACAAAACAAAAAAGTCCTTATCTTTGTTTTATGACCTTCAGAGTAAAGGAATCATGTATCAGGTGGTGACATCGCAGGAGCCCCTAAAGACTGTGAGAGGGCAGTAAGGAGTAAGTTGAGGTTGAAAAAAGCAAGACAAGATGCCCCTACCTGCCAGTTTTGCAAAGAACAAGTTTCATTATGCTAAAGTCAGTTCCCGTCAGCAATCTACAAGGAGGAAGCAGTTAGTCCAAGGTCCCTCAGGCCGCTCACTACTTATACCCTACCTCAGATTTCCCTCGGGTGGAGATGTGCTTGGAGCCCAGAGTCACTGTCCAGGGCTGGGAGAACATAACTGTGCCTCTCCTGCCGGTTGGCCTCCTTTTCCCCACCTCCACGCAGGCAGGTGAAATTAAACTGAAATTAACACCAAGGACCCCACAAAGGGTAAAGAAACTGCACAGGCCCATGCAGGCAGAGCCCCTGGCTAGAAGAAGCGGAAGGCCACTTCAGGTTCTTCAGGCATTTAGGAGAACTTTAGAGGATAAAGTTACTTTTATTTTCCTAGTCCTCTTCTCCCCTGTGTGCTGTGTAGGCTGCCTGTCGCACCTCCTGGCTCCAGGCAGCAGCTCCGCACTGCACCCCAAGTGCACGATGTGCACTGAAGAGTGCAATGAAGAAAGAGCAAGCTGCCTGGGCCTCTCGCCTTCCCAGACCGACGGCGAGGCTCTTTGCTGGTTCTGTTGGTTTTACACTGCTTCCAGGGAGCAGCGTGTGACAGAGCCGCAACCTCCGGTCACTCTGTCAGCTGTCTGCAGTTCCTCCTTTCTTTTCCTTTTCCTGGCCTGATAAACAATGACCGTTGATGCATCCCGCTATCTACAGATTCTGAGCCACACTTAGTTTTGGTTAAGAGAAAAATTCTACGTTCACCAAAACAGTGGTCAGAATGCTTTACTGTATGAGCAGGAACTTGACTTTCTCTGATACAGATGACAAAATCTATTAGTCACCATTCCTGTTTTCTGTATGTTTATAGTTGATAGCAAAATCGATGCTACCCAAGAAATAGACAAGGAACTTCTTGGTAAAGGGAGGAAGTAACCAAGTAGTTGAAAGCGGAGACTCAGGAAGTAGCTTAGTTCTGCATTCAATTCCTCCTCTCATTTCTAACAGTTCCCTCCTCTCTGAAAAAAGAACAGCAAGAATAGCAAAATCAACAAATTGTGAACTCGGTTTCCCACCTGTCCTAAGAATGCTGGTGTCCCCTGTCCCACCCTTGTTACAGTCAGAATTCTAAACAGTAAATTAGAGCAAACCTAGAAATCTACTAGTACAAGCAGGTGAATGCACGCCTCTACTGTCACTTCCCAAAGACAGGAAGAGCTCTTTTTCGTCTAAACGGCAGATACCAATTCTTCCAGCTTTCTCTTCTATAAGTTAACGTCTAAACACGGCATTTCAAAACAGTGGCGGAAAAGACGGATTATCCAAGACATATTATTGAGGCAACCATACAGCCACATGGGAAAAAAATAGAATAAAACCCATATGAAGCAAAGATTTAAATATAAATAGGAAATTATAAAAGTACTAGGAAAAATGGTTTAAATTTTTTAATGGTTTTTTAATAGTTTTGGGAGTGAGGCAGTATTACATAAAAACAAGAAGCCATAAAAGGTTCAACTATAGAAAACTGGTAGATTGAAGTATATAAAATAAAATTTTAAAAATTAATGAGAAAAACGACCAGAGACGAAGACAAAGGACAAATGATAAACTGGGGGAAAGTGCCTGCAATTCTTGTCACAAGAGGATAATTCCCCCAGGTAAAAAGAACTCTTAACTTTTTTTTTAATTGAGGTAGTGTTGATTTACAATATTATATAAGTTTCAGGTGTCCAACATAGTGATTCACAACTCTTAAAAGTAATACTCCATTTATACTTTTATAAAATATTGACTATTTTCCCCTGTGCTGTGCAATATATCCTTGTAACATTCATTTTACACACAGTAATTTGTACCTCTTAACCTTCACCCCTATCTTGCCTCTCCCCCTTCCCTCATTCCACTGGTAACACTTGTTTGTTCTCTTTATCTGTGCGTGCGTGTGTGCTAAGTTGTTTCAGTCGTGTCCAACTCTTTGCAGCCCTATGGACTGCAGCCTGCCAAGTTCCTCTGTCCATGGGATTCTCCGGGCAAGAATACTGCAGTGGGTTGCCATGCCCTCCTCCAAGGGAACTTCCCCACCCAGGGATCAAACCTGCATCTCCCTTGTCTCCTGCACTGGCAGGCAAGTTCTTTACCACTAGTGCCACCTGGGAAGCCCTTTTATCTGTAAGTCTGTTTCAAAAAGAACATCTAAAATTAATAAGCAGGATAACAAAACCCAATAGAAAAAGACAGAAAAAGGATACAAGCAGAGAACTTGCAAAAAAGGATACAGAAATAACTCATAAACACACAAAAAGATGCTCAACCTCAATCATAATAAAAAGAAAGGAAATTTAAACCGCCCTGACAGATTTTTTTCCCCCTATCAGATTGACAAAAACAAAAGTTGGGTGACATATTTTGTAGGCCGAACTGTGAGGACACAAGCATCTTACCCATTGCTAGTAAGTGTAAATTAGTACTGTCTCAACAGGTCTTCCCTGGCGGCTCAGATGCTGAAGAATCTGCCTGCAATGCAAGAGACTGGGATTTGATCCCTGGGTTGGGAAGATTCCCCTGAAGGAGGAAATGGAAACCCATTCCGGTATTCTTGCCTTGAGAATCCTAGTGACAGTGAAGCCTGGCGGGCTACAGTCCATGGGGTCCCGAAGAGCTGTACTCAACTGAGCAACTAACACTTTCTTTCAGTTTCAACAGAAGTCAATTTAACAATGGCTTCCAGCTTCCAAATAGGCATAACCTTTGACCAACAATTCTACTTGTAGGAATTGGTCCTACACATATATACACAAAAGGAAGTATATTCAAAGTAATTCACAACAATGTTTTATGTGTATATGGATTACATGGAACTGTAAAAAAGAATAAGGAAGTTCTGTATGCACTGGGATGGAACCATCTTCAACATATTTTGTTACATGAAGAAAAACAGAGTGTATGTGTGTGTTTAAGTAGTCTAAGAACTTGTTATTTCTTTAAGAATTTTCAGAAAGTATACCAAAAAACTCATAACATTGGTATTCTCTAGGGAAGGAAATTGGATGGCTGGGGGACAGTAGGGGCAGGGAGACTTTTTACTGGATATATTTTTGTACCTTGTGAATTTTAAACCATGTCAATATATCACTGTCCTCAAAATAAAATATTATAATAAAGAATAAATATAGGAATTCCCTGGCATTCCAGTGGTTAGGACTCTGTGCTTCCACTGTAGGGGGCCCAGGTTCGATCCCTGGTGGGAGGACTAGGATCCCACAAGCTGCATGGGACGGCTAAAAGAATAACAAAAAAAAAAAGAGACAACAACCTATGAGCTTGAGTGAACTTCAAAAATGATGAAGAGGATGGTAACTTTATGCTTTGAGAATTTCATCTTAATTGAAAAAAAAAAAAAGAGCAGGATCCCGACAAAGAAATAGAGACCAAGCCTGGTCTTCTTCTGGTAGGCCTCTGTCTTGGGGCATGGTACTATCCTATGTGTTGTAAATGTTTAACAAATGCCTCCCTGCTGCTGCTGCGTCGCTTCAGTCGTGTGCAACCCTGTACGACCCCACAGACGGCAGCCCACCAGGCTCCCCCGTCCCTGGGATTCTCCATGCAAGAACACTGGAGTGGGTTGCCATTTCCTTCTCCAATGCATGAAAGTGAAAAGTGAAAGTGGAGTCGCTCAGTTGTGTCTGACTCTTAGTGACCCCATGGACTGCAGCCTACAGGCTCCTCCGTCCATGGGATTTTCCAGGCAAGCCTCCCTAGGGAAAAAAAAACAACACTGATTTGTAGCCTTTGTTGATTTCTGTGTTATAAATATTCCCAACACTGAATAAAGAATTGGGACAAGACACACACAGTGTGCTCTAGTGAGCCAGCACAATCCAGCTTCATTATACAACCGGCATCTCTCCAGTATTGAAACCAGCACCTCGAGAAACATCTTTGATGCCCAAATGCTTCCTGTCCCCACTCCTTACTGCCCATTGTGGCCTCAATAGCCACTCCACTCCTCCCCGATTGAGTAGAACTCTCATAGTTTGGGAATGGATCCGATCCCCAGCGCGTGTGTCCTGATTGTTTAACCCAACACACCGCGGTTCCCCATTGCTGTGCAGAAAAAGATTTATCCCTTGGTATGGCCAGATGGGCCCTGAGCATTCTGGAGCTCCAGTTGAGGCCAATGAGATGTAAAGGACATTCGCTGGAAGCATCTCAAAAGTTTCCCACTTTTCAAAGACAATGGCAGGAAGAGACTGTTTCTTCCTCATAGAGATGAGGCTAGAGCAGCTGTGCCATCTGGTCAAGCAGCCTGAGTTTGGAGGGGAGGGTCAAAGCCAGAGCCTAAGCACCCCATCCTACTTCTGGTTTTCCTGGGCTGAAAACCAGTACATTCACTATTTACGCCCTTCTCAGCTTCTTGCATTGAATGAATCTTAAGCAACACATTTTTAACCCTCTTGGGCAGGTTTATTTTGTGTATCAATGTGACTAGGCTACAGCACCCAGTTATTCAATCAAATACCAATCTGGGTGTTGCTGTGATGGTATTCTGCAGATATGATTAACATCTACTGCACTTGGCTGTAAATGAAGATTATCTTCACAATCTGCTGCATGGCTTTGTCCAGTCAGCTGAACGGTCTTAAGAGCAAAACTGAAGTTTCCCTGAGGAAGAAGAAATTCGCCTGTAAAGAGCAGCATCGGCTCTTACCCAAGATTTTCCAGCCTGCCCTTCCTGATGGCCTGCACTACAGATCTCAGATCTGCCGAGCCAGCCCCACAATCACATAAGCCAACTCTTTGTGATAAATACCTCCCTCTCCCCTATATATGTGTGTGTGTGTGTTTCTGTTTTTTTTTCTCCTACAGAACTTTGAAAGACACACCTGTTTTCCCTTTACAGTACTTATCTCAATTCAGGGTTATGTACTTTGCATTTATTTGTATATTTGTCACTTTTCCTAGTTAGTCTATAGCCTGTATGTATACATGTGACTAATCGGTAGAATAGCTGGTCAAAAGTTATGTACATTTGGAAGATGAAAAATATTGTTAAATTAGCTTCCCTGGAAGGATCTACACTCTTACTAGATTATAGGCTTTATGTTCTTGTCTTCCTATGTGTTCTCAGCACATAGTACCTGTTCAATAAATATGGACAGATGGAATTCTAGGAGGAGAAACATGAATTAAGGCAGAAAGTCCTGAAGGTATGCTAGGCTGTGGAGTTCCGATCATAACATATCCATTTGGCTGTCCAAATTCAATGCCATTCATTAATGAGTTTTTTTATTCAGATTACACACTGAACAAAATTTCTCTAATAGTTTGAGCTCCTCTGTGGCCTGTCTATAAGGAATCTTCTCTGGTCAGGCTCACCTGGCCAGTCAGCTCTCCCCAAACTAACTTTCCACTCAAACATCTGTATTCTTAATCATTCTGGGAATCAGTCTGATCAAAACAGTCTGATCCAGAAGAACAAGGAAAGACAAATCATATTTTTGACTAAACTACAACTCCAATTAAGGGGAGAAAAGAAAAATAGAGCATAAGGAGAAATTGTCCAAGAGCTGGGAAATCGCTAAAGCACCCACATCTGTAGGGGGGTGGCACCTTTGTGAACCTTGCCTTCTCAGTTCACTGATCTCATACCAGCCTCTGTTTAGGAAGCCAGGGCAAGCACTTGTCCGGCTTGTTCCTGAAAAGACTTACAGCAGGTGGACCTTGATGGTAATTCTTCTTGATTAAGGACAAACCTAAAGTGGTAAAAGGAGGAGGTTTGTCCAGGATCACATAACTTTTACATAGACATTCAGAGAACAAGCGTTAGCTTCCTCTGAGTACAAAGCTTCTGCCAAAGAACCAAACTGAAGATGCAACAGGAAGAGTATCTGATCTGGGCAGAATGTTGAGTCCAGAAGACTTGAGGACAGTCTTAGATTATGACTAGAGTTCTGTGATCTATAATTCAAATTTTATGCTTTTGTAATTTCCTTATTTCAGTCACTTGAGTTCTTTTAGATTTTTTATTTATAGAGTATGCAAAATGTAAAAAAGAAAAAAATTAGATGTTATCTTTCATTTATTTTTAATTGATATATAATTGACATATAATGTCATGTTAGTTTCAAGTATCAGTACAGTTCAGTTGCTCAGTCATGTCCAACTCTTTGCAACCCCATGAATCACAACACGCCAGGCCTCCCTGTCCATCACCAACTCCCAGAGTTCACTCAAACTCACATCCATCGAGTCAGTGATGCCATCCAGCCATCTATCCACTATCATCCCCTTCTCCTCCTGCCCTAATCCCTCCCAGCATCAGAGTCTTTTCCAATGAGTCAACTCTTCGCATGAGGTGGCCAAAGTACTGGAGTTTCAGCTTTAGCATCATTCCTTCCAAAGAAATCCTAGGGCTGATCTCCTTCAGAATGGACTGGTTGGATCTCCTTGCAGTCCAAGGGACTCTCAAGAGTCTTCTCCAACACCACACTTCAAAAGCATCAATTCTTTGGCACTCAGCCTTCTTCACAGTCCAACTCTCACATCCATACGTGACCACAGGAAAAACCATAGCCTTGACTAGACGGACTTTTGTTGGCAAAGTAATGTCTCTGTTTTTGAATATGCTATCTAGGTTGGTCATAACTTTCCTTCCAAGGAGTAAGCGTCTTTTAATTTCATGGCTGCAATCACCATCTGCAGTGATTTTGGAACCAA
>NW_011494566.1:393522-393965 GCF_000754665.1 Bison bison bison
TGACACTGTTTCCACTGTTTCCCCATCTATTTCCCATGAAGTGATGGGACCAGATGCTATGATCTTCGTTTTCTGAATGTTGAGCTTTAAGCCAACTTTTTCACTCTCCTCTTTCACTTTCATTGAGAGGCTTTTTAGTTCCTCTTCACTTTCTGCCATAAGGGTGGTGTCATCTGCATATCTGAAGTTATTCATATTTCTCCCAGAAATCTTGATTCCAGCTTGTGCTTCTTCCAGTCCAGCGTTTCTCATGATGTACCCTGCATATAAGTTAAATAAGCATGGTGACAATAGACAGCCTTGACATACGCCTTTTCCTATTTGCAACCAGTCTGTTGTTCCATGTCCCGTTCTAACTGTTGCTTCCTGACCTGCATACAGATTTCTCAAGAGGCAGGTCAGGTGGTCTGGTATTCCCATCTCTTTCAGAATTTCCCACAGCT
>NW_011494566.1:394065-419938 GCF_000754665.1 Bison bison bison
AATAGATGTTTTTCTGGAACTCTCTTGCTTTTTCCATGATCCAGCAGATGTTGGAAATTTGATCTCTGGTTCCTCTGCCCTTTCTAAAACCAGCTTGAACATCAGGAAGTTCACAGTTCACGTATTGCTGAAGCCTGGCTTGGAGAATTTTGAGCATTACTTTACTAGCGTGTGAGATGAGTGCAATTGTGCGGTAGTTTGAGCATTCTTTGGCATTGCCTTTCTTTGGAATTGGAATGAAAACTGACCTTTTCCAGTCCTGTGGCCAC
Organism: Bison bison bison; assembly: GCF_000754665.1. NCBI lineage: Eukaryota > Metazoa > Chordata > Mammalia > Artiodactyla > Bovidae > Bison > Bison bison. The sequence goes on from NW_011494566.1 coordinate 394,335, forward strand.
TGCTGAATTTTCCAAATTTGCTGGCATATTAAGTGCAGCACTTTCACAGCATTATCTGTAAGGATTTGAAATAGTTCAACTGGAATTTCATCACCTCCACTAGCTTTGTTCGTAGTGATGCTTTCAAGTATACAACATTATAATTCAATATTTGTATCTAAAAAAGGAAAACGTTGAGTCCAGTGGTTAAGACACTGTGCTTCCACAGCAGGGGGCATGGGTTCCATCCCTGGTCTGGGAACTAAGATTCTGCATGCCTCATGCCATGGCCAAAAAAAGTAGGGGGGGGGTGCTTTTTGATTCTAGCCATAACATGGTAGTTTTCATTAAACAAAATGAAAATTGTTAAAAGCTGGACAAAATATTTAACACACCATTTGAAAGAATTTGGGGAGTGACCAACACAGATGATCCCTAAGAGAAGGTGGGCACATCAACATGACCTCCATATTCACCCTGGCTCAACTCACAGGGCAAGGAACAGAGTACGAGGCTGCTACTTTACTAGTCTGTTGCACAAAGAAGCCAGATTGGAGTTTGAAGTTGCCAAAGTGGCTGGGACTTAAGTGGTAAAATCCCAGAGAGAAGGAAATTTCAGAGAAGTGAACCCAAAGGCTAGATGCAATCTCCCCTTGAGCTGTCTGACAGCTCCTAAGCTGAGCAAAGACAGCAGAGACTGCAACAAACCTAATAGAAAGCAGCAACTGGGAGACTGATGCACTGTGCAGTTTTTGCAGCCGTGTGGTATTAATGAGGTGGGAGTACAAGGTGCACCAAAGTGAAATAGCAACACTCAGACTTCTGATCCAGACCTCAGAAAGACCTCATCCTGGTACTGAAGCCAAAACCAAAAGAGACCAAAGCTAATAAATTAACCCTTGACATATTAAGGTGATTTGTCTGTATTAACTGCCTCCCTTTTAGAAGGAACATAAAATAATACAGAGCCTCTAAGAGTGAATAACCAGTATGCTAAAATAGGAGGAAAAATGGAATAATAAAAAGTATTTTATTCCTCCCCTCAAAAAACAGAAGAAAGGAGAAATAAAGTAATAAAAAACAGAAATTGAAACAAGAAAGTACATATAAACATTTCAATAATTACATTAAATGTTAATAGATTATTACTCCAATTAAAAGAAAAAATTGCTTTTGGATAAAAAATCAAAATTTCTATGCTATTAATGAGACAATTGTAAGGACAGAAGATTAAAAAACAAAAAAGAATTGAAAAAAAATATGTCATGTAAACCTCAGATATGCAGATGACACCACCCTTATGGCAGAAAGTGAAGAGGAACTAAAAAGCCTCTTGATGAAAGTGAAAGTGGAGAGTGAAAAAGTTGGCTTAAAGCTCAACATTCAGAAAACGAAGATCATGGCATTCGGTCCCATCACTTCATGGGAAATAGATGGGGAAACAGGGGATACAGTGTCAGACTTTTGGTGACTGCAGCCATGAACTTAAAAGACGTTTACTCCTTGGAAGGAAAGTTATGACCAACCTAGATAGCATATTCAAAAGCAGAGACATTACTTTGCCAACAAAAGTCCGTCTAGTCAAGGCTATGGTTTTTCCTGTGGTCGTGTATGGATGTGAGAGTTGGACTGTGAAGAAAGCTGAGCACCGAAGAATTGATGCTTTTCAACTGTGGTGTTGGAGAAGACTTTTGAGAGTCCCTTGGACTGCGAGGAGATCCAACCAGTCCATTCTGAAGGAGATCAACCCGGGATTTCTTTGGAAGGAATGATGCTAAAGCTGAAACTCCAGTACTTTGGCCACCTCATGCGAAGAGTTGACTCATTGGAAAAGACTCTGATGCTGGGAGGGATTGGGGGCAGGAGGAGAAGGGGACGAACAGAGGTTGAGATGGCTGGATGGCATCACTGACTCGATGGATGTGAGTCTGAGTGAACTCTGGGAGTTGGTGATGGACAGGGAGGCCTGGCGTGCTGCGATGCATGGGGTTGAAGAGTTGGACACGATTGAGCGACTGAACTGAACTGAACTGAAACACTAACCAAAAGAAAATTAGTGTAGCTATATTAATATCAGACAATACAGGTTTTAGGGGAAGAAATATTTCTAGAGATTAAAAGAGACATTTCATAATGATAAAAGTGTCAATTAATGATCAAATAAAATAGTCGCAAGTTTGTAACACACTAAAGAATATATAAGTAATTTATAAAAAATATAGCAAAATTTCATTATATATTAAGCAAAGTTGACAATTAAAAGAAGAAATGGATAAATCACAATCATTATTGGAGATTTTAGCACTTCTTTCATTAGCTGATAGAAGTGAAAGTGGCTTTCTGCCTGTGGACGCCGCCGAGAAAGCATCGTTGAAGTCTTCCCCGCCTCCACTGCCATCATGTCTAAATCAGAGTCTCCCAAAGAGCCCAAACAGCTGGGAAAGCTCTTCATCGGAGGACTGAGCTTTGAAACAACCGGTGAGAGTCTGAGGAGCCATTTTGAGCAATGGGGAACGCTCACAGACTGTGTGGTAATGAGGGATCCAAACACCAAGCGCTCCAGAGGCTTCGGGCTTGTCACATACGCCATGGTGGAGGAGGCGGATGCGGCCATGAATGCAAGGACACACAAGGTGGACGGAAGAGTTGTGGAACCAAAGAGGGCCGTCTCAGGAGAAGATTCTCAAAGACCTGGTGCCCACTTAACTGTGAAAAAGATTTTTGTTGGTGGCATGAAAGAAGACACTGAAGAACATCACCTGAGAGATTATTTTGAACAGTACGGGAAAATTGAAGTAATTGAAATCATGACTGACTGAGGCAGTGGCAAAAAGAGAGGCTTTGCTTTTGTAACCTTTGATGACCATGACTCCGTAGACAAGACTGTCGTTCAGAAATACCACACTGTGAATGGCCACAACTGTGAAGTGAGAAAAGCCCTGTCTAAGCAAGAGATGGCTAGTGCTTCATCCAGCCAGAGAGGTCGAAGTGGTTCTGGAAACTGGTGGCGGTCGTGGAGGTGGTTTTGGTGGGAATGACAACTTTGGTCGTGGAGGAAACTTCAGTGGTCGAGGTGGCTTTGGTGTCAGCCATGGTGGTGGTGGATATGGTGGCAGTGGGGATGGATATAATGGATCTGGTAATGACGGAAGCAATTTTGGAGGTGGCAGAAGCTACAATGATTTTGGCAATTACAACAATCAATCTTCAAATTTTGGACCCATGAAAGGAGGAAACTTTGGAGGCAGAAGTTCTGGCCCCTATGGTGGTGGAGGCCAATACTTTGCCAAACCACGAAACCAAGGTGGCTATGGTGGCTCCAGCAGCAGCAGTAGCTATGGCAGTGGCAGAAGGTTTTAATTACTGCCAGGAAACAAAGCTTAGCAGGAGAGGAGAGCCAGAGAAGTGACAGGGAAGCTACAGGTTACAACAGATTTGTGAACTCAGCCAAGCACAGTGGTGGCGGGGCCTAGCTGCTATAAAGAAGACATGTTTTAGACAATACTCATGTGTATGGGCAAAAAACTCCAGGACTGTACTTGTGACTAATTGTATAACAGGTTATTTTAATTTCTGTTCTGTGGAAAGTGTAAAGCATTCCAACAAAGGGTTTTAATGTAGATTTTTTTTTTGCACCCATGCTGTTGATTGCTAAATGTAATAGTCTGATCATGACGCTGAATAAATGTCTTTTTTTTTTTTTAATGTGCTGTGTAAAGTTAGTCTACTCTGAAGCCATTTTGGTAAACTACCCCAACAGTGTGAAGTTAGAATTCCTTCAGGGTGATGCCAGGTTCCACTTGAAATTTATTTACAACCTGCTTGGTGGAGAAGCTGTTGTCTTCAGAATCTTGGTGTAGTTGAACTGACAGTTACTGTGTTGTGACCTGGAGTTCACCATTAAAAGGGTCACCCATGCAAAGTCATGGAGTTTTTTTTATTTTTTTTGGTTATTAATGATTGTTGGCACATCCTATGCAATATATCTAAATTGAATTATGGTACCAGATAAAGTTATAGATGGGAATGAAGCTTGTGTACCATCCATTATCATGTGTAATCAATAAAAGATTTAATATCCTCTTGAAAAAAAAAAAGTGAAAGTGAAGTCACTCAGTTGTGTCTGACCCTTTGTGACCCCATGGACTGTAGCCTACCAGGCTCCTCCATCCATGGGATTCTCCAGGCAAGAATACTGGAGGGGTTACCATTTCCTTCTCTAGGGGATCTTCCCGATCCAGGGATCAAACCCAGGTCTCTCGCATTGGAGGCAGACGCTTTAACCTCTGAGCCACCAGGGAAGCCTCAAAAAAGATGCAGAAAAAGGGAAAAGACTTGAATAACACAAGTAATCAAATTAACCTAATTGACATACATAGAATTTACAATGAACAATGACCTTATACTGTTGTTTTCAAAAGTATATGAACATTTATCAAAATGGGCCATATGTTAGGCCATAAGGTGAAAGTGAAAATCGCTCAGTAGTATCTGACTCTTCGTGACCCCATGGACCATACAGTCCATGGAATTCTCCATGCCATAATACTGGAGTGGGTAGTCTTTCCCTACTCCAGGGGAATCTTCCCCACCCAGGGATTGAACCCAGGTCTCCCGCATTGCAGGCAGATTCTGTACCAGCTGAGCCACAAGAGAAGCCCAAGAATACTGGAGTGGGTAGCCTATCCCTGCTCCAGCGGATCTTCCTGACCCAGGAATAGAACCAGGGTCTCCTACACTGCAGCAGATTCTTTACCAACTGAGCTATGAGGAAAGCCTGGGCCATAAAGCAAGTCTCAAAAATTTTCAAAGGACTGAAATCATACAAACTATGTTCTCCAACTACAAAGGAATCAAACTAGAAACCAATAACAGGAAGAAGACTAGAAAATCTCCAAATGTTTGGAAATTAAGGGATACATTTTTAAATAGATTTGTAAGTCTAAGAAAAAATTGCAATGAAATTAGAAAATATTTTAAGATAAATGATAATGAAAATATGACATATTAAAACATTTTTGATGCAAGGCTTACAGGGAAATTTATAGCTTTAAATGTATATATCTGAGAAGAAAGACTGAAAATCCACATGATCTAAGCTTCCATCTTAAGGAGCTAGAAAAAGAACAGCAAATTAAACCCAAAGGAAATGGAAGGCTACAATAAAGATAAGTGTAGAAATCTTTGAAATAGAAAATACATATGCAATAAAGAAAGTCTACCAATTCTAAAATGGACTCGAGGTGCTTATCTTTGTTTCTTAGTTAAGGTTTGTTTTAGTTCTTTTTCAATCTGTTTACCTTTTATTTCCTTTTCTTATCTGATTGCACTAGCTAGGCCCTTCAGTATGTTATTGAATAGCAGTGATGACAGAGGACTTCTTGCCTTTTTCCAACCTTAAAGGTAAGTATATAGTTTCTCACAATTAAGTGGAATGTTATTTATTTATTTATCCATGCAGTTAGCAGGATCTTAGTTCCCTAACCACTGGACCACCAGGGGATTCCCAAGTGGATGTTATTTGTAGGTTTTTTTGTAGATTTTTTAAAATCAAGTTGAGGAAGTTCCTCTCTATTCCTAATTTGTTAAGAATTTTCATCTTGAATGAGTGTTGGATTTTGTTAAATGCTTTTTTCTGCATCAATTGATACGATCATCTGATTTTTATTCTTTAGCCTGTTGATGTGGTGGATTACATTGACTGATTTTTTAAATACTGAATCAGCCTTGCATATCTGGAAAAAATACAATTCAGTTGTGGTACATAGTTCTTTTTATACATTGTTAGATTTGATCTGCTAATATTTTGTTGAGGATTTCTACATCTGTATCCAGGAAAGATAGTGGTCTGTAGTTTGCTTTTTTTGTTATTTTTTGTCTTTTTCCAGTTCTTTGTTATTTTTTATTTCTTTTTTTCTGTAGTTTTCTTTTTTGAAATGTCTTTTTCTGGTTTGGGTGTTTGGGTAATGCTCGCCTCATAGAGCAAGTTAGAAGGCAAAGATTACTTTCTAAAAGTTTCCTTGTGATATGGATGGTGGTGATGATTGTGCAACATTATAAATATATTTAACATCACTGAATTTACACTCAAGAATAGTTAAGATAGCAAGTTTTATGTTATGTATATTTTACCACAATAAAAAGAAAAGTATTTTTTGAGTCTTCTTGAGCATTGATTGTACTAAGAAGTAGTCTATGTGAGATCTGGAGAGTCTTAGTTGAAAGATCCAGAAAGCTCTAGTAGAAAAGGAGAGGGAAGCCAGGAAAGATGCTAGAACCAAGGATTATAGGGAGCAACTCTGGTTGCTGAAGGTTAAATACACAGTTCAGTTCAGTTCAGTTGCTCAGTCATGTCTGACTCTTTGTGACTCCATGGACCACAGCACACCAGGCCTCCCTGTCCATCACCAACTCCCGGAGTTTACTCAAACTCATCTCCATCGAGTCAGTGATGCCATCCAACAACCTCATCCTCTGTCGTCCCCTTCTCCTCCTGCCCTCAATCTTTCCCAGCATCAGGGTCTTTTCAAATGAGTCAGTTCTTGGCATCAGGTGGCCAAATTATTGGAGTTTCAGCTTCAACATCAGTCCTTCCAATGAACACTCAAGACTGACCTCCTTTAGGATGGACTGGTTGGATCTCCTTGCAGTAATGAATATTAAATTCACAATGGAAGATAATATATTGGCCAAAAAAACACCTCACGGATGGTAATGATGTAGAATTTGAGAAGAGGATGTCCATGAGTCCTTTTCTTCTTCTAAACTAAGTGTACTCTTCCTTTAACTCATCTACATCTAGAGGGCCAAGGATTGGGGTGATGGTAAGTGGAACACTGCCACAACTACGTGAAAAGACAGCATTTTACATCCAGGGGTAGGAAATACGCCACATTAAAATCCTGTTAAGTTCCTATCATTTAAAGACACATTATTCTATCCAAGGTTGACAAAGCATACTTTTGTAATGTGGAGACAGAGATTGCTAATCAAGTTAATGGTGTAGGAAAAATTGTGCTGGAGGTAGAAATGGAGGAAGGAATGATTTGGACTTACTTAAAAAGAACAAACGCTTCAAGCCTCTTAACAATTATGGTCAAGCCTCATTAAGTTGAACTTCACCAGTTTGGCATTTGTGCCAAAACTTAGTGCTAGTACTGAATTTTACTTTCACTAAATACAATCTTTCTTGTAAAAAGAGTGTGTTAAAGGCTTTCCTCCTCTAATTCCTCAAAACACCATGAAATACAAAGTAGTTATGGTTTCACAGATTATTCTTATTTTACAAAACATCCTCGGCTTTGACACCATCAGTTATAATTCACCATGAAAACACTATTTTTAATATACAAACTTCTAAAGGCCCATTCTAGTTTTTGAAATGGTAAATGCGCAAAATGTCCGTCTTAGGATTAAATTCTAAGCCCATTACTTCTTTCTCACCTTTAGACATCTACAGTCCAACTGCCTGCCAGGCACGACTGCCTCCATTTGAGCACCCCTGAAATTTCATTCTTTAAGCCATCAGTCCCCTCACCCAAATCTGTCCTGTTCCTATTATCCATGTCTATTTCCATGATCAAAATCTTGTTCAAGCCAGAAACCTTGACTCCTCCTTCTCTCTCATCCTCCACATCCACCCAGTCACCGAGATCTCTATTCATTGCACTTCCTGGCCACATTTTGACGCCATCCACTTCCTAATATCCCTGTTACCCATCCCATTCAGCCCCTCTCCCCTGGAAGACTACAACAATCTCCAGTTGATTTCCCCTTCTCCTCACTGCAGCTGAAACAGTCTTAAAAACCCTGCACTTCAAATCTTTTCAACAGTTGCCAAAATATCAAATCCTTATTTTGGCACCCGAGGCCCTCTCTTATAGAAACCGGTTTGTTCTCCATCATCACCTCACTTCATTTCCCTCTCCGCTCTCAAAACTCCAGCTGTACTGACTTCCTTTAGCTCCTCAAGCATTCGGGGAAGGGTGTGCCCGGCTGCTGATGGCCCTCACTTCCCCTTTGTTTAGCCTCTGTGTGTGTGTCCTTCAGGCCTCAGCTAAACTGTCCCTTTCTCAAGGGGGCTCTCCCTGAGCCCAATTAGACCAGCTTCTCTGTCCTGTTCTCCCATAGCACAATGTTCCTTCGCTTTCACAGCACATATCACGCTCATAATTAGTTATTCAAGTCCATCTTTCCTACTAGAAAGTAAGCTACACCCCTGCACTAAGCTTAATGCTTGGCACACAGTAATGTTAAAATGTTAGCTGCTCAGTCATGTCTGACTCATTGCAACCCCATAGATTGTAGCCCACCCACCAGGATCTCTGTCCATGGAATTCTCCAGGCAACAATACTGGAGTGGGTTGCCATTCCCTTCTCCAGGGGATCTTCCTGACCCAGGGATGGAACCTGGGTCTCCTGCATTATAGGCAGATTCTTTACTGTCTAAGCCACTAGGGAAGCAGTAAGCTCTCCTTAAAATTTTGATAAATATATTAAATTCCATTCATTTATATTAAGTATTGTATTTTACATGTTATATGTTATTAATATTAATATTTTAAGTAAATTAAATATATTAGAGAATAATGTCATTAAAGAAGAAATGTCTTAAAGAATAAACATTCACATATATGCTGCTTAACAATATGGACTCTGGGATCTGTCTGCTGGGTTCATACCCCAACTTCCCTACTTACTAGCAAAGAGACAAATTATTTAGACTTTTTGCATCTTTCTAAGTGGATACAGCAATGCTATCTGCTCCTCATAACTTGGGTCAGTTATGGGGACTAAATAAATTAGTATGTGTAAATCACTTAGGACATTGTCTGGCACACAGTAAGCACTCAACAAATATTAGGTATTATTATTATCTCTTTTGCCTGCCCCAGCAATCCTAGGAAAAATTATAGTCAGTAAATTAAGGTATATATACAGTAAGAGTCTCCAGAGTTTGAGGATGTGCTGAGGAAAACATCATTGTCTTGAAGTGGAACTATCAAAAGTCAACATAAAAAAACATAAATTCAGCCCTCAACTTGAGTAGTCCTTCCTTCAGCTGCTACAGATAAAGCTTTGGGAACCATCCAAATGAATCAAGGGAGCATCTTCAGGTCCAGATTAAATGAGATAATGAACATTAGGAGCACTTAGAAAATTGTAAAGTATGATATAAATGTTTGTGGCTGTAATGACTGTTATTAGTAGTACAGTAATTCTATTACCCAGTCAATAGTACATATTGTAATCTGACTGTCTGAAGCAACACAATTGCTTGTAATCACAAGGACCTATTAGCCGAGCAGAGGAATTGAAGTGGGAAGGAAGAAATAGGTGATATCTATCCAGCACAATCCAATTAAGAGAGATACTTGTGTGAGGCAAGGGAGGTAAAACTCATGGAATAAATTTCTTCTCCTACTTTGCAAATATTTTCGTCCTAATAGTCCACACTCATCAAGCAAATATTTTGCCTTTGACCAGTTTTGCAGGAACCAGGAAAAAGAATAAACTGGATATTAATCACTTTAAGGAATAAATGTATGCATTGTTTCTCAGCCGTTGAGTACTTACTGAGCTGCTAGAGTAGGGCAGGCCCCATACAGTGGTGTTAGCGGTAGGTAGCTCCTGCCTCCTTGTTACAGTCCAGAAAAGACAGGAAGGAAATCACATAAACAATACATAACTGCATCTTGTGCTAAGTGCTATCTTAGACTAGATAATTAAGGCTTAATTCCGACACTTTAAGTGAACCTAGGAATTAACCAGACAATGGAATGAGGGTAAGCTATCAGGCCGAAGGAAGTAAAGGGTTTGGTGTGTTCGGGACTCTGAAAGGCCAATACAGATTGGAAGTATCAAGGAAGAGAAGGGCCATATATCTGGAGAGGTAGGCAGGAGCCAGATCACAAGGGCCTCGGAGGCCACTCAGGGGCAGCTTGGATTTGAGTACAAAATACAAAGATAATGTTAGACATGGTGACATTTGTCCTTTCAAATGACCCTTTTGGTTGCTATGTAAAGAATGGATTGGAGTGGGCCTGAAAGTGGAAACGGAGAAACCAGGTAGGAGAAATGTGCAATCACTCAGTCAAGAGACAATACTCACATGGATGAGAATATTGGCAGCAGACAGAAAGAGACAGAAGTACAATATATTTAGGAGACAGGGTTACGAGGGCTTGGAGATAGAGTGGATGTAGGGGAAGAACCTGAAGAATTCTGGCTTGAGTAATCGGGTTGAAGAGTTATAGTGTGTTAGTCGCTCAGTCACGTCCAACTCTTTGTGACCCCATGGACTGTAGGCTGCCAGGCTTCCCTGTCCATGGAATTCTCCAGGCAAGGATACTGGAGTGGGTTGCCATTCCCTTCTCCAGGGGATCTTCCCAACCCAGGGATCAAACACAGGTCTCCAGCATTGCAGGCAGATTCTTTACCATCTAAACCACAAGGGAAGCTTGAAGAGTTGCCATCCATTCACTAAAATGAGCAAAGATTAGATGTGGCTCTGGGTCAGAACATAGATGTTAGGGAGTGAAGAAGAGTTTGGTTTGAGTATGTTAAGTTTGAAAAGGACGTGAAATTTCCCAGGGGAAGTAAGTGTCACGTGACGATTTTAATGTATGGTAAGGAGTCTTAGTAGAGAGACCCAGTTTTCTGGACATTTGAGGGTCAGTGGTATATAAAAAGCATCTAAAACCTTGGGATTAGAAAGTTCACCTAGGGAAAAAACATAGACAAGACAAGCCACGAGAATCTCCAGAGTCAGATTCTTACAATCTGTCAACTCTGGGTAGGTTAATAAGATCAGGTTTCTGAACCCAAAGAACTTGATAATCATCTCTACATCCATGGTGACCCCAGTAAGGTACCTAGCCAAAACAAGCAGCAGACCATTCCATCCTCTTCTAAAATACAACTGATATTATTATCCCTGTTTTACAAAGGGCACAATGAGGCTATATGAATTTAAGTGATCTGGTTAAAACTGCAGAATCAGTAAGTTACAGATAGGATTAAAGCTGAATTCAGGTCATTATCATCGCAGTTCAGAACTCTTTCCATCCTTCTAAAAGCTTTCCCTGCAATTAATTATCCGAAGCTTGTGAAGAAACACAAAAGTTTGTTATGCTGGTGGGAAGATCATAGAACAAAGAAAGCTGTTAGGCAAATTTAAGTTCTAAACCTGAGGGAAGAAGAGATCACCATGAACTCAGGGAGTTAATGAAGAGTCTAGTGTGGACTGTGAAGGTTAAGGAGGAATTAGGATGAGGGAAAGTGAAAGTCGCTCAGTCGTGTCCGACTCTTTGTAACCCCATAGACTATACAGTCCATGGAATTCTCCAGGCCAGAATACTGGAGCGGGTAGCCTTTCCCTTCTCCAGGGGATCTTCCCAACCCAGGGATCAAACCCAGGTCACCTGCATTACAGGCAGATTCTTTACCAGCTGAGCTACAAGGGAAGCCCAGGATGAAGAAAAGAGAGGGGAAAAACTCTCAGACTTAAGGACATGATGAACCAAGATGCGGAGCACACCAGGGTATAGAAAAGAACTGATGGCAAATGGGCTTCCGTTTCACATGTCAACTCTAATAGACTGATGGTGGCTCAGCACAGGGGGATTAGCAAGATCTGTCAAGGGCAGGAGGTAAGGAAGTGGGGGTGGGGCTCCCCGGTTACCTCTCTCATGTGTGTGACTGAAAAAAAACATACTTGGATAACTGAAGTAAGGTCAGATTATTTCTACCTGGAAAGCCAGGCAGAAAATGTTGAACTCAGTTTAGTAGTTCAAATAGGAGCCTTTATAAATTTTTGAAGAGGCAAGAAATACCAGGAAATCTTTAGGAAATGCATGTGCTGTTGCTGGTGGTATGTTACACAAGACTGAAAGGGCTGAACTCCCAGAGGAAAACTAGGGAGCTGTTAGCCCAAGGTAAACCAGTGACTTTTCAAACTTTCCTTAGCAGGAAATCCCTTCTAAATATGAAATCGTATGTGAAATTCCAACACATAAAGCAAAAATAAAAATTAAAAAGTGGTTCTTTTATTAGGAGAATATTTTATGGCTTTGAACATATAATATGTTTATAATAATGTCAAAGCAAAGATAAAGGAAGTTGATTAAATAAAGCCGAAAATTTTAACTCTGGGATGAGAAGATAGTTACATCTTATATTAGGTTTAGCACTCAACTGTCCAATTCATTCCTGAATTTTATTTTGGTTTTATGTAGCAAGAAAATCCTCATACAATGATTCACAGAGATAAATACTTACATATGGTAATTTTTGTTTATTTTGTATTTTGCAGTTGGCCTGCAATCACAAGTGTTAGTCACTCAGTCATGTCCAACTCTTTGCCACCCCACCCCCTTGGAGCCCACCAGGCTCCTCTGTCCATGAAATTTTCCAGGCAAGAATGCTGGAGTGGGTTGCCATTTCCTTCTCCAGGGGATCTTCCCGACCCAGGTTGGGGTCGGAATGGAACCAGGGATGGAACCAGGGCCTCCTGCGTTGCAGGCAGATTGTTCAGTTTTTGAGCCATCAGAGAAGCCCATCACAAACCATCACAAGGCACTCTTCAATTAAACTAATCCACAAAGAGTGGCATAAATTTTTTTTTTTTCCTTAACAAAAATATGAATGGCCAGAAGCCTCCAGGGAATATAACTGTGCAGACACCTGTAGTGTGAGATTTTCATGCTGGGCCATGGTGTAGGTTGTCTGCTAAAGCGCAGTCACTACGGTGTGTGAAGAGCAAGCACAGGAAAGATGAGCAAGCCTAGAAAGATGCTCTGGAGTCCAGCCAGGCACTTAATCTAATGCGGTGCGCCTGCGCGGGGCCCTGGCTACAGTTGCAGTTTTACACGAGCGGATGTGCCCACTCCCTAGTGAAAAAAGAGCAGTGTACAGTTTCAGCTTTCCCAACATCAAAAACGTTAGGTTTTGTGTCTGTGTTCGAATCTGCTGACATCACAATTCTTTGTTTTACTTGAATTGCCCCCAAGAAGAGAAACTAAGGCAGGCAAGGGGAGAAGAGGAGAAGGTTCCAGGTCTGAGATTTCTTTCCAGCTGTAGAAGAGCTTTTGTAATTTATTTAGTAATAGGCTTGGATTAAGCCCCAAGGATTAACATAGATCATTCACAAACCAAGTGAGCAAATTTCATTTTGTAACACATATTGCGTATTACATGCCTAATGGTTGAAGGAATGTGGCATTTAACAGAAGTTTTTTAAAGTGCTAATAATTCCCTTCCTTAGATTAAAGAAGGCTGATGTGGATCATTTATATTCCAGAAATTTCAGGACCCTAAGGAGCAAAGAGACTGTGGGGAATAAGGCTTCATTTACTTTAAACATATTTAGGGCCTCTCTTTTAATATTGTCAGATGTTTATTTGGTAGTTTTTTTTTGTTTTGTCTTGGACAGGAAAGAAACCTTAGGAGTAGAACAAAACTATTTACACTGACTAGGATATCAAACTGATACTCTATTTTTTAGCTACAAAATTAAAATTTTAGTTTTCCTTGAGTTTAAATTAGTGATCTTGTTATGCAAATTAAAATTATTCTCTCACTTTTCTTTGATTAATATTTGGTTTGCTCACACTAAGAAACTAAATTAGGTTAAATAATCAGTACAAGCTTGGATAATTAAATCCCCTTAAACATTTTAAACTGCATTTATAAATTTAATAGAGCCAATTTTTATTATAAACATTTCAAAAAGCCTGCAGAGCAAATTTATAACCTTATGAGTGCTTCCCCAAATACTTAAATAACCCTTATTAATTGAATGCATTAAATGCATAAATATGGCAAATTAAATTCTCTGAGGCATTTTACTTACTTGGAAAAAAGAATGTTAATACTGAAAGGAATGAGGAAATTGGAAAGAGAAGGTCATGTGATAAAGGCATGCCGATGCAAGGCCTTAAAAGATGTGCCATAAAAAATTCTTACTAAGTGGGAATTCCCTGGCAGTCCAGTGGTTCAGAGTCTGTGCTTTTACTGACTAGGTCTCAGGTTCAGTCTCTGGATGGGGAACTAAGATCTTACAATCTGTGTAGCACGGCCAGAAAAAAAGAAAATGAAATTGGTATTAAGAGGTTTGGGACTGAGGTTCCCTGAAATTAGACTCACAGGAGTCCTTCAACATACACATGCCTAAGCTCCAGCACAGACCTACTCAATCTCAAATACTGCAAATATTTTTGAAAAGGCTCCCTGATTCCTGAGGCTGCCCAAGTCTCCCCAAATTTCCCTCTCCCTCACTCCAGTCCCATAATCTCACATCTTGCATCCTCAACCTGCTTGTGCATCACAGGTTGGAGCTCAGGGAAAAGCTCCTTCAAGAAACGTTGATTTGATATTAATATTATCACCTTAATAGCATCTACCTTGTAAGCAACTCCCATGGAGCAAATGCTTAGAGAGTAGAGCACCGAGGCTTGGGAGGACACCCAGATCAAAGGGACAGAAGGAAGAGAAGCCTAACGAGGCCATGAAGTTTATCGTTTGCAATCTGCACATCAAATCCGGGTTTCTATACCCCTCCTCCTCTACATATGTATGTATATATTTATTATCAATGCCTTGGAATAGAAATCAGATGCTAAAAATCTATATTTGAATTCTGACAAGGATATAGACCAATGGCCTAATGTATGTATGCTTCATGACAGGGTTCAGGTAAAGATTTTTTCAAAAAAGCACTCAAATTTTTTGCCTTGAATGACAAAAACATTCAATGAATCTTTTTTTTCCCCTCCCTCCCTCCTTCCCTTCCTTTTTTCCTTTCTTCTTTCTTCCCATAATTCCTACCTCCATCCCTCCCTTTCTTTCTTTCACAGGAGCTACTGCATGCCCAGCATCGAATGAGGCACTGTGGAGGTTGTGCAAGAAATTCTTGTGCCTTGGCCTTTCCTCCAGACGGTATAATTTAGCTGAAGAGATGAACTAACCCAAATAAAACAATGAGAAAAGCATAAGACCATGGTGCAATGAAATATTAGGTAGAATGTAACAATAAGTAACAATAAATGAGATGGGAGGTCTCTGCACATGGTAGGAAAAGGCAGTTTGGGGTCTTGCGAGATGCAAAGACATCAGCTGATTCTCACAGACTGAGTAGGATGGATGTACAGCCCATACCAGGCGCAGAGGCCCCCGGACACCAGGCAAGGAAAGGCCCATTAGAGAAACACTGAAAACTCTGAGGAAGCTGACCACATTTTCCATAAAAATATCAGGACACATGGTTCGACACATGGTCTGACAACAGGAAAGAATATTTTTAATTGGGGCTGTACCAGAAAATCTAGAACATATGGTTACTCTATTTATGGGCCAAGAAAAACCTAATACAAGAGAGGGCTGAACTCACCAACCCTAGGTAGACGAGACACAGCCACACATCTGAGAGGCCGATAGACTGTTTCCCGTCATTGGAGTTTGTTTTTTTGTTAAGATTTCTGTTAACCTTTTCAAAGAAAAGGTCAACGGTTGAACAAGGAAAGATAAGAAGCAGAAGACAGAATTTATATTCAGATTTCTTAAATCACATTCTTTAATTTTTTCTCAATTGCCTGAAATAATTTTTGTAGTAGACAGGGTATAAATAATGAATACAAAAATGTTTCTTCCTCCTGGGGTAATCAAATGCAATGTAAAGTTTCCTTTCTTGTAAGAAAAAGAGAACATCCGTACCTGGTGTAGTTCCAGGCTTGTGATCAGAGCCTCCATTCATGTTTTTTAAATATATTTTAAATTATCAGGATTGTTATATGTAATTTTGCCTTCTAAGTCCTTGATGTCTCTCTGTTTTTCTCACTGTTTTAGTAGCTTGCTGTCTGAAATAAAGTACAGGCCAGAAGCTTCCTTACCCAGTTTTGCGATTTAATAATCTTAGCAATTATTGGAAAAGAAACAGTTTTAAAGGCTTTAACTCAAGTCTTGGCAGGTTCAAACATCTTCCCTTTCACCTTTCAACCCATCCTGGAGCTCAGAAATCACTTGCCAACTCATTCTCAATATTATCAAGGAATTGCACATTTCTTTCCTTCTGTGGTCAGTAAATACATTGACCAAGATGCTGTGGTAATCACTGCTGAAGCAAACAACAAAGCCACACATTTGAACAACTGGCTTCCTCTGCTTCTAAAAAAATTCTTCAATGCAACTTAAAATATGTGTGTTTCCGCTGAAAGCATGAAAACATATTTTTAATGAGATTTCCTGAATACTAGACTTGTCAATAGTTTTCTTCCACTTCCCAGTTTTTTCAGGCCTCAAAAAACATAGGTACATTTAAAGGCAGAGCTTGATTTTCGTTAACTAGAATCGCTAAAAAAGAGGAAACACCTTAAGGCACACAACAGAAAGGGAATGTTTTGCAACCATTAAAATAAAAAAAAAAACTGCGTTCCACCTTAAGAAGGAATGAACTTCTGACATAGGCTATAGCCTGGACGAACCTTGAAGAGATTATGCTAAGTGAGATAACTCAGACACAAAAAGACAAATACCGCATGAATCCTCGTAATACAATGGGCGACCTCAAACTCACAGAGAATGAAAGTAAGGTGGTGGTTGCCAGGTGCTGGCCTGAGAAGCGAATGAGGCACTATTGTTTAATAGGTGCAGAGTTTCAGTTCTGGAAGATGAGGAGAATTCTGGAGATGAATAGTGCTAATGGTTGCACAACAGTGGGATGTATTTAATGCCACTGATCCACACACTTTAAAATGGCTAAAATGGTAAATTGTATGTTATGTACATTTTCCCAATTTTTTTAAAAAATAAAAAATGTAATTATGGATAAATCAAATCTACCTGAATTAAAACCCCTCTGTCCCAATTCCCAAACCTAGGTCCAAAGCTAACAGGTGAATTACCCATGGCTTTTGGAGAATTTAGTCGAATCCTAAATAGTCAATAAATGATAAAGAGAAATGGAAAAGATAAAAATTGTTTGTTACACAAAAAAGTGTGATAAAGAATACTGTCAGGACCACAAAGAAGAAGGGCTCACTTCTACCCAGAATGGGACATTTTGCTTATTTTTTCCTTTGTATATTTTGAGAAACATTTAGACTCTTTAATTTCACTGGTATAATGTGTACATAAATTGGGCAACAGAGAAAGAGAAAACAAGTTCTCAGGGTCTTTCCTGGTGGCTCAGTGGTGAAGAATCAGCCTGCCAATGCAGGAGATCCGGGTTCAATCCCTGATCAAGGAGGATCCCACGTGCCACAGAGAGACTAAGCCCAGGCACCACAACTACTGAGCCTGTGCTCTAGACCCGAGGAGCCACAACTACTGAAGCCTGCCCGCCCCAGACCCCCTGCTCCACTGCAATGAGAAGCCGGAGCTAGAGAGTTGCCCCCACTGCCACAACTAGAGAAGGCCTGCAGGCAGCAACAAAACCCAGCACAGCCAAAAACAAATAATTAATACAATTATTATTATTTTTAAAAAGGTCTCAGAAGATACTTGAGGGCTTCCCTGGTGGTCCAGTGGTTAAGAGTCTGCCTGCCAATGCAGGAGACATGGGTTCGATCCTTGGTCGGGGGAAGATCCTACATGCTACTAGGCAACTAAGCCTGTGCCCCACAGCTACTAAGCTCAAGCTCTAGAGCCCAAGTGCCCCAACTACTGAAGCCCATGCTCTGCACAAGAGAAGCCATCTCAATGAGAAGCCCATGCACCAAAATGAACAGTAGTCCCTCCTCGCAGCAACTAAAGAAAACCCATGTGGAGCCAAAAATAATAAATTTGTTTTAAAAAAGAAGGTACTTGACAATATAAAAATACAAGAGGATAGAAAACCCTTTAGACATGTCTGACTTTTTGCTACCCCGTGGACTGTACCAAGCTCCTCTGTCTGTGGGATTTCCCAGGCAAGAATACTGGAGTGGGTTGCTATTTCCTCCTCCAGCGACCTTTCCAGCCCCGGGACCAAACCCATGGCTCCTGCCACATTTCCTGCATTGCAGGCAGATTCTTCACTGCCGAGCCACCAGGAAGGGCCATTTAAATGCTATATGTTAACTATAAGAAGACCGGCTATAAAGGCTAGGTTACAAAGTGGAGAAGAGAAAACTGTGATTAGGAGGAAAAAGTGATAAAATGGCCATAGTAGGCAGTAAGTGTTACTTACTGTGTTTGACAGGATAAACCACAAAAGAATTGAAGGATATGCACTTTATTGTTAAGGATTCTACAATCTAACAGAGAGACAAAAGGCACAAATAAGAAAGAAACACATTTTTAAAGCAGTGATTCAGAAGGGCAACATAACATAATGTAAAAGATATGTAAGTATTAATCAGGGATCAGGCAGAGGAATACAAACAATAAGATCCCAGACATTTGGGGTCCAATTTGGAAATAAAGGAGGGATAATACAGATGAAAAGGAAAAGGAGTGTTGCAAACTGGAAAGAACAACAGAGCCCCAGAGATTAGAGCCAACTAAGCCCCCTAAACCTGCACAAGAATTTCCAGAGGAAGCAAGTTAGTCCTACACGGTGACTATCCACAGATGACTTGGAGGAATTCAGGGGACTGAGAAGTACTTGCAAATTCCTGGAAAGGCATCTAAGAGTACACTTCCAAAGTTGTTCAGATTTTAATGCTGTAGTCCTAGAAAGGGGAATCACTGCAGTCGTGTGGATTCAGCTAGCCAAAGGCTGACCTGGAAATAGGTCAAGTGGTGGCTCAGACGGTAAAGCGTCTGTTTACAATGTGGGAGACTTGGGTTCGATCCCTGGGTTGGGAAGATTCCCTGGAGAAGCAAACAGCAACCCACTCCAGTATTCTTAGCTAGAAAATCCCATGGACGGAGGAGCTTGGTGCAGGCTACTGTCCATGGGGTCGCAAAGAGTCGGACATGACTGAGCGACTTCACTTACTTTATTAAAATGTAACCGTCAGCAAGGTTCAAAGTTGTCACAGACCACTCACTCTTGAGTCCAAGTCGAATCTTGAGTAACAGACTTGGGCTAAGTCTGGACTCAGTGTAGGAAAGAGATCCCATCAAATGGAAAGTCTGCTCTGCAAAGTCTAATCATAGCAGCTCTTACAGATTTCGCGTGTCACTGGGCACGGGATATCACTCCAAGGGCTCTCCAAGGGCTCACTCATTTCATCTTCATGGTCCTCTTGGGGGTAGGAAGTGGTGCCGCTGCCCCTAGAGTCCAGGCCCTTAAGCCCTTGGCTACACCAACCTTCTCCTGCTTTTCAAATGATTATGTGAAATTGTGTCTGTTCTTGGACTGGAAGAGCCATGAGGTGTATACATGAATGCAATCTAAAAAATAATATTGCAGCTGTGAGCTGCACAACCTCAAGAATCTGTTATATATTTGGGACTTCCCTGGTGGTCCTGTGGCTAAGACTCTGAGCTCCTGACGCAAGGGGCCTGGGTTCCTCCGCTAGCCAGGGATCCAGATCCCACATGCCACAAGAAAGAATTCGCATGCCAGAACCTAAAGATCCCAGATTGAAGATCCCTGTGCTACAACTAAGACCTGGCACAGCCAAATAAATAAATATTAGAAGAAGAAGAAGAATTTGCTGTATTTTTAATGAACTAAAAATGAATGTAATAAATTTACTTTTAGCCTGGCCACATGCCATGAAGGCTTTAAGACCACAAGAAACATAGGTTTATGAGAAGTAGACTGTGAATTAGTCAGACTCTATATATGATACCATAAAAAATGTTCTGAATTTTGAAAATTACTGAAAATGAGTCACAGAAAAGTTATTAGACTGGAAAGAGTTTATTCCCCAGACCTCTAAAGCTTACAGCTTTAGAGATTTAGAACTAGTCAAGCCCTTCTTGGGAGTTATGACATATGCTCATCTGGGAATTCATCAGGTATCAATTCATAACCCAATCTGGTCCCTGAAAGATAATGAATGACTTTGTAATATAAGGCATCAAAGAATAAATATTCATTTTCTGACACTCTGAAGAGAAGATAAATTTAAAATGTCAGTTGTATTTCATCCTCACTAGATGAAAATTTGTTTCATTCCTATCAATCTGTTAAATAAAGAAGCTCCAAAACATACAAACACACTGAAAAAGAAGAAGACTGAAAGCTGCAAGTGTTGTAATAGAGTAAACACACTTTCCCTAGGAATGACCAGTGCTTGGAGTGCGATGATAGTGTCTAGCCTATGGTCTCAGATTTTCCAGTTCTTCTTCCCGATGCAATTGCTTGTTTTATTGTCATTTGTTATGGACTGACTTCTGTCTCCCCTAAATTCATACGCTGATGTCCTAAACCCAGTACAGGTGATCCCTCAGAGGGTGATGATATTTGGAGATAGGGTCATTTTTTTTTTCTTAGTCAAAAGGCCGAGAAGCAATGGAGATAGCATCTTGAAAGAGGTAATTAAATTGAAATGAAGTCATGAGGGTGGACCTTAATCCAATATGACTTGTAAGAAGAGGAATTTTGGACACAGTCACACTCAGTTGGAAGATATAAACACAGAGGGAGAAGATGATTATCTTATCAGCTAAGGAGGGAGACCTTGGAAGAAACCAACCCTCCAACATCTCAATCCTGGCCTCCAGAATTGTGTAATAAAAACTTGCGTTCTTTTAAGCCACCCAGTCTGTGGTCCTTTGTTCTGGCAACCCTGGCAAACTACTGCACTATGCCTTCTACCAGATTGTAAGCTTCTCGAGGGCCAGCCTGTGTCTGGATGTCTTCTCTATCCTTATATGCCCGGCACACATCATGAGCCTGGTGAAGAGTAGGTGCTTAATAAATATTATTGAATGAATAGCTGACTGCCACTGGATGTCTTGATCCATTTTACTGGAGTACAGGTATGTAACCATTACCAAAAATGATCAAGGGTAACTTTCTCTCTTTATTAAAAAAATAACTTTGGGACTTCCCTCCCTGGTGGTCCAGCGGTTAAGAATCTGCCTTCCAGTGCAGGGGACAGAGGTTCAGTCCTTGGTGGGGGCAGTAAGATCACACATGCTGTGGGGCAACCAAGCCCATGCCATACAAAGAACAGTCCACCCACCACGTGGATGACCTAGCACAGCACCCCCCCACAAAAAAAACTATATGGCTTGCAAAATGAGTACATTAATTAAAATAAGTTTAAAAATAACTTCATATTCTGATTGAAAATGCTGATCATTGTGAAAAACAGAGCGCAGTATTAAAAAAATAGAAAATCATTTAAAACCCTGCCACTTAGAGATAACCACTTTATGTTTTGACACTTTCCAGTCCTTTTTTTATTATATATGTATACATAGATCAGCCCTGGGATTTCTTTGGAAGGAATGATGCTAAAGCTGAAACTCCAGTACTTTGGCCACCTCATGTGAAGAGTTGACTTATTGGAAAAGACTCTGATGCTGGCAGGGATTGGGGGCAGGAGGAGAAGGGGACGACAGAGGATGAGATGGCTGGATGGCATCACTGACTCGATGGACGTGAGTCTGAGTGAACTCCGGGAGTTGGTGATGGACAGGGAGGCCTGGCGTGCTGCGATTCATGGGGTCGCAAAGAGTCGGAGACGACTGAGCGACTGATCTGATCTGATCTGATGTTTACATATTTCAATACAGTAAAATAATACTGTATCACTTACCATATGTTACATTTTCCCTACAGAGTTAAAAATTCTTCATAAACATTTTAAATGACCATAAAATATGCAATAAAATCAGGTAAATTTTTTATAACTGAAATCCTCATTGTTAGACATTCAGGTGTTTCTAATTTCTTCTATCATAATTAGCACTGCAATGAATTTCTTTGTATGAAAATACTCTTATCCACTATCCTGAAGTTTTTAAAGGATAATATCCTAGCACTGCAATTATTGATGCAAAAGATATGGCTGTTTGAGTCACTTGTTAAGGCTTTTGATCCATATTCTTCTATTTTTTTTTAAAAGATAAACCAATTTATACTCTCACAAGCAGTCAATGAGATTTCCCATCTCTTTACCCTAAAGTATGATTTTACAAATCTTATTAATGTGATAAGATAAAATGGCATCTGGGTGGCATTTAAATTTTCACCCTTTGAATATTAATGGAGCTTTCCATTTTCCTCTGTCATTTATAATTTAGCCTTTAGAATTGTCTGCATGCCTTTTCAAAGGGATTTTTCTGAGTGATTTTTAGGAAGTGGTCTTCTAGCCAAACTCCTACTGCATTATTGCCTGCCCTTCATCAGAGGCCTCTATTCTGAGTTAATTAGACCACACATTTTAGGTCCCAGAATCTTATCACTGGCTGCTACCCTGTAATGAAGTCTTTACAGTTCTGAATAGATGGACAAACTTGGCCAGTTATTCATCTCCTACTAACAAATTTTGATACAGCAAATACAAGTAGATATATTTAGTTATCTAAGTCTAAAATCAATTTTCATTGTAGAATGAAAAGGAAGTTCTCACTTTAAAATAATAATAATAATACAACCAAATTTTGTAAGGAAGGAAGATAGCACTCTCCCTCTAATACAATTTTGGCATAAATGTGCCTATTTCTTGGGCTTCCCTGGTGGCTCAGATGGTAAAAATGTCTGCCTACAATGAGGGAGACCCGGGTTCGGTCCCTGGGTCAGGAAGATCCCCTGAAGAAGGAAATGGCAACCCCTTCCAGTACTCTTGCCTATTTCTTGGCTGCATTTATTAAATTTGGGACACAGAGGAAATTAAAAATACATACATTCTTCAACTGCTTCATTCGAAAATTCACATCCATGGTAAAACATAATCTTGCGCCTTGAAGAAATCTTAGAGGTCTTCTCATCAAATACCTTTCATCAAGGAAAACTTCAACAAAGAAGGTTTTAAGGTGGTGATTAGTGATAGAGTTTGGCTTTAGAGAGAGTAATAGACTGGGACAGTTGGAATTTGGAGGGATATTGGTAATACCAAACAGACTAGGGGAAGCCCCATTGAGCGGAGTGAAATAAATACCATGCAGGGACTTTCCTGGTGGTCCAGTGGCTAAGACTTCATGCTCCCAATACAGGGGCCTGGGTTCGATCCCTGGTCCGGGAACTAGATCCTGCATGATGTAACTAAACAGCTCGAATGCCGCAATGAAGATAGAAGATCCCAGGTGCTGCAACTGAAGACCTGGTGCAGCCCAAAAAATAGATCGATATTTTTTAAAAACTGGGTTATTTAAAAAACAAAACCATGACCGTGCAACTTGGAATCCTTCACTCTGCTTCTCTTCCAAGTCCTCACTGGCTAATCCTTGCCCATCCTTGCCCTCCGTCCCACAGTCACAGCAGGAGAAGTGTCCTATGCTTTCCCCCCGCTGTTCCCCTCTTCATCCTCTCCCTTCACACCTCCGGATGTCACCTGTCTCTTCCCCTCTGTGTTGTCATCCTTCCCTGTCCATCTGTTCCTTAAACTAAAAATATATTCAACTTTCTTTTTCCTAAAAAAAAAGAAAAGTTTCATTCTAAGCTTTGTTAGCTAACATTACCTGGTGTGTCCCCTGTCCAAAGCCCCTGGAAATGTTCCCTGTGTTTCTCTTTTCCTGCAACTTTCTTCCCCCACACACATATATTAAGGTAGTTGCTGCTCAGACACTACCCCCACTTCCAATTAGGTGTGCATGTTCTTGAACTTCGTATAAATGGACTCATACAGCGTGTACTCTTTTGTGTCTGGCTTCTTTTATGCCTTTATTCTTTTTTGTGTGGAAATATACATAACATTAAATGTACTATTCTGTTTTGAGTACACAGCTCAGTGGCACTAAGTCCGTTCACATTGTTGTGCAGTCATCACTACCATCCATACACAGACCTTTTTCATCTTTCCCAACTGAAACTGTATACCCAGTAAACAATAACTCCTCAGTCTCCCCTCCCCTCTAGCCCCAGGTAACCTCTATTCTACTTTCTGTCTCTATGAATTTGCCTATTGTAAGTACCTTATATAAGTGGAATCGAGCACTATTTACCCTTTTGTGTCTGGTTTATTTCACTTAGTGCAATGTACAAAAGGCTTTCCTGGTGGCTCAGTTGGTAAAGAGTTTGCCCACAATGCAGGAGACCTGGGTTTGATCCCTGGGTCAGGAAGAGCCCCTGGAGAAGGAAATAGCAACCCACTCCAGTTTTCTTGCTGGAGAATTCCATGGACAGAGGAGCCTGGTGGGCTACAGTCCATGGGGGTCACAAAGAGTCGGACACTAAGTTTCACTTTCACTTTCAATGTATTCAAGATTCATCCACACTGTAACAGAACTTCATTCCCTTTTATAATGATAATAGTCCATTGTGTGCGTATACCAAATTTTGATTACTGACTTTGTTTATCCAAAAGTGGACATTTAGCTTGTTTCCATTTTTTGGCTATTGTGAACAGTGCTGTACAAATAGCCATTTGAGTCCCTGCTTTCAATCCTTTTGAGTAGTGGCATTCATGGTCATGTTGTTATGGAGTACACCCTCATACCACTTGCCCCACAACAGGCCAATAAATTGAGAGATGAGTTGGGGTAAGGAATAACGATCTTATTTGGAAAACTGGTAGGCCAAGAAGATGGTAGACTTGTGTCCCAAAGAACCATCTTCCCTGAGTTAGGATTCAGGTTTCTTTTATATCAAAAGAGAACAAAGAAAAGTCCTGGTTCCAGCCAGACAAGAGAAGATGTGTTAATTTCTTCCTCCCTGGAGTCATTCATATGTGGGCCTGGTCAGGGTGTTTCCTGGGAGCTAAACAAAGTATTTTAGCTTAATGCTTATTACCTGGGATACAGGGTTCCCAGAGATGGGCCATTATGTATAATTTAAGCTTATAGGGCAACATCCCTTTAGTGATCAACTTGTAATAGAATGCAAAGGTCTTTGCTTTTACAATATGGTAATTCTATGTTTAACTTCCTGAAGAACTACCAAACTGTTTTCCACACAGCTGCAACATTTTGCATCCCTACCAGCAGTGAATTTTCTCCACATTCTCACCAAGACTTATTTTTCTTTCTGTCTTTTTAAAAATAATAGCCATCCTATTGAGTGTGAACTGGTATCTCACTGTGGTTTTAATGTATGCATTTGTTCTTAAAATGTTCTCTGTCTTTGGTTCCTGCTTTCATATTGGTTCTTTGTTTACTTTTCATGCTTCCTGGCTGACTTCTCCATCTTTCTCTGCCTCTTTAATTTGGTTTTCCTGGGTTCCTCCTCAGCCTCTCCTACCTGCTTTGCACACAGTCCCTGGAGATTTCCTTCAGTCCATGATAGAAGGATCACACCCATGCTGGTAACTAACAAATCTATACTTCTGTAGTCAGGACCTCTCTCTGAGCATAAGATTGCTTTTAAATCATTATCTTAGAAAATAAAAGAGTGTGAAGTTTAAAACTTGTTTAAAAATATGGACACTTTAATGGTCTTTGTTGCTGCTGAGAGGAGGGAGTGAGGAGGAAAAGATTCTCACTTTCTGAAAAAGTGTGATTAAAAAACACAGAACATAAATGTACTATTATAACCAATTTTTTAAAATAGGCTTTACTGGACTTCTCTGGTAGACCAGTAGTTAAGAATCCGCCTGCCAATGCAGGGGACACAGATTCAATCCCTGGCCCAGGATGATTCCACATGC
>NW_011494566.1:420038-437853 GCF_000754665.1 Bison bison bison
GAGCAACTAAGCCCGCGAGCCACAGCTACTGAGCCTGTGCTCTAGAGCCCACGAGCCACAGCTACTGAGGCCCACGCGCCTGGGGCCCGTGCTCCACAACAGGAGAAGCCACGGCAGTGAGAAGCCCGCGCACCACCACGAAGAGGAGCCCGGGCTTGCTGCAGCTAGAGAAACCCCGCAGGCATCAGTGAAGACCCATCGCAGCCAAAACTAAATAAATAAAACTATAGAAAATGGACTCTATTTTTTAGAGCAGTACTAGGTTCACGGCAAAACTGAAGTGAAGGTATAGAGATTTCCCAAATACCTCTTTCTCCCATGTACACATAGCCTCTCCCATATCAAAATCGCCCACCAGACTGCTGCATGTGTTACAGCTGATGACTCTACACTGACGCAACATCATCACCCAGAATCCATAGTTTACATTCGGAATCACTCTTGGTGTTGCTCATCCCATGAGTTTGGACAAATGTATAATGACCTGACCATGACATCATAATGATCATGTCAAGTAGTTTTATTGCACTAAAAATCCGCTGTGTTCCACCTATTCATCCCCCTCTTCCCCCCAACCTCTGACAACCACTGATCTTTTGACTGTCTTCATGTTTTGCTTTTCCCAGAATATCATATAGCTGGAATCATATAGTAGGTAGTCCTTTCAGGATAGTTTCTTTCACTTAGTAATATGCATTTAAGTTCCTCCATGTGTGTTCATAGCTTGATCGCTCATTTCTTTTTAGCACTAATATTATGAATATATTGTCTGGATATACCACAGTTTATTTATCCATTCATCTGCTGAAGAACATCTTGGCTGCTTCCAAGTTTTGGCAATTATGAATAAAGCTGCTATAATCATCTGTGTGCAGATTTTTGTGTGAATGTGAGTCTTCAACTCATTTGGGTAAAATGAAGGGTCATGACTGCTAAATCATATAGTAAGAGAATGTTTCATTTTGCAAGAAACTGTCAGACTGTCTTCCAAAGTGGCTATATCATTTTGTATCTGACTAGCAACGAATAAGAATTGCTGTTGCTCTACATCTTCACTACTATTTGGTATTGTTAGTGAAAGACGAATGGATATGGTGCACCTTATTAAAATTTAAAACTTCTGCTCTGCAAAAGACACTTGCAAGAGAATGAGAAGACAAGCCACAGACTGAGAACATGTTCGTGAAAGATATATGTGATAAGACTGTTGTCCAAAGTATACAAACAACCGTTAAAACTCAACAATAACAGAACAAACAATCCAACTAAAAATAGGCAAGTAACTTGAACAGACACTTTACTAAAGAAGATGTAAAAAGATGGCAGATGTGCACATGAAAAAATGTTCAGTTTCATGTTATGAGTTGAAAATTAAAACGATAAGATACGCTGCACACTTATTAAAATGGCCACTATCCATCATAACCATTTTAAGTGCACACCTTCAGCAGTACTTATTCACACTGTTGTGTGACAAATCTGCAGACGTCTTTTGATCTTGCAGAACTGAAACTATATACCCACTGGGCAATGACGCTGCATTTTCCCATCCCCCAGCCTCTGGCAAGCAGCAGTCTACTTTCTGTTTCTATGTACCTGACTACTTTCGTTAACTCACACAGGAGAATCAGAATCGTGTGTGTCCTTTGGGGACTGATCTATTACACTTAGCATAATGTCCTCAAGGGTCATCCACATTGTAGGGTCATCCATGCACATCCTTGCACAGGCAGGATTTCCCATGGTTTTTTTAATCATAAAAAATGACTGATGTTTTCAGTTAGGTAATGTATGTTGTGCTAGCTGTTTGTTCCACCTGCCCCCAATCAGACATTCTCTAGCCTCCTTGCCCTGCTGAGTCCCAGGAGGCTGACTTCTACAGACTGCCTTCCCCCTCACCCTCTGGTTTCTGGTTGCAGTTGGGTTGGCACATGGGAAGCACCATCAGGAGCCTGAAGGGCATGAGGGCATTCGTTTATCCCCTGCACAAACACTGTCTTCCTGCTCAGCACAGTTCAGGGAGTGGCTGCTCTTCATCCCACTTCCTCAGCACCAGCTCATTCCAGGCTCCCTTAACACCATCCCCCACTCTGACTGCACCCCTGCCCACAGGCCTGGGGTTAGGAACAACTTCCTGCTGTTGCTAGTCCCTGCACGCTTTCCCATCCCTTGGATTCTTCCTTTAACCTCACCCCTACATGTGTAAATCATCTCTTTATTAAAGTCTCTTCATCAACCCCTTTTGAATATGTCATCTGTTCATAGGATTCCTGCTCTGATCCTGAGTCAGACACATGTAGCTATGTTTAAAAAAAAAAAAAAGTAATGGTGTAGAAGGCTAAGAAGTGAAAAAAGAAATCTGTTTCTTCCCCATAGCCTTTAATTCCATTCCATTCTATGCCTAGTTGCCATTTGCTTGGGGATTTGCGGGGGAAGGGTGGGAGATGGAGGTAGGATGACCTTGACCTCACCTCTTGGGTGAACTCTAATTGGTCTCAGATAAGCATGCTAAACCCTCCCTTGTGTGCTGTTTTTGCTTAGTCGCTCAGTCGTGTCTGACTCTTTGCAACCCCATGGACTAGAGCGCGCCACGCGCCTCTGTCCACAGGGATTCTCCAGGCAAGAATAGTGAAGTGGGTTGCCAACCCTTCCTCCAGGGGATCTTCTAAACGCAGAGATCAAACCTAGGTCTCCCACATTGCAGGCAGATCCTTTACTGTCTGAGCCACCAGGGAAGTCCAAGAATTCTGGAGTGGGTAGCCTATCCCTTCTCCAGGGATCTTTCTGACTCAGGAATTGAACCGGGGTCTCCTGCATTGCAGGTGGATTCTTTACCAGCTGAGCTATGAGGGAAGCCCAAATCATCCCTTACTGGTACCTGGTTCAGAATGCTAGGCCCAAGCTATCCTTGTAGGGATTTTCCTGTCCCAGCGATTCAGCTGAGAATGGGCTCATGAGTCACGGCCATGATTCAGTTCAGGCCAATAAGACCCAAGAAGAAATTTGCTGGGGGCGGGAGGGGCGGGGTTCCTCTCATGAGAACTATAATTGGAGAAGTCCCAGAACTGCTAGAACTAGTCTGAGAAGTCAACAGAGGAGGTTGGGCCAGGAGAATCAGAGAAACAGAGTTGGGCCAGCAGATTAAGCCATTGAAGCTAAACCCTATATCCAGCAAGCCCCTACACTACAAACCATGAGATCTGATCAGTTTCATGATTATCTGTTTACTTACAACAAAAGCATCCTAACCAATACATGCTTATACTGTAAAACACACATACCCAAATGGGATCATATCATAGATTTTGTACGGCAAATTGCTTTTTTCACTAAGTCATACATTCTAAACATCTTTCCAAGTGAAAACATTTAGCCCTGCTTCACTATTTTAAATGCTGGACGGTCTTTTCTCAAAGGGAAAAGTCAGAGTTTTTCCTTTCTTCAGTGGAAGAACAGTTAGGTTGTTTGCAGATTTTCCTTATTACAGACGGTGGCACAATGACACATATTTTGGAGTGTCTATATTAATATGTACATAAGATAAATTCCTCATAGAATTGTTTGGTCAATAAGTCTGAGAATTTTAAATGTTCATAAATACTGCTAAGTTGTCTTCTTTAGTTTACTTCATTAATAAAAAGGTTCTATTAGTTTACACTCTTATTATGGATATGTGAGTGTACTTATTTCTTCACACCTCTGCCGATACTGGGTATTATAAAAAGTCTAAACCATTGGTAATCAGATGAACATTACATCTCATTAGTGAGTTAATATTTTATTCATGGGTTAGGTCAAAGGAGAAAAGGAAAGATATACCCATCTGAATGCAGAGTTCCAAAGAATAGCAAGGAGAGATAAGAAAGCCTGCCTCAGTGATCAATGCAAAGAAATAGAGGAAAACAATAGAATGGGAAGACTAGAGATCTCCTCAAGAAAATTAGAGATACCAAGGGAACATTTCATGCAAAGATGGGCTCGATAAAGGACTGAAATGGCATGGGCCTAATAGAAGCAGAAAATATTAAGAAGAGATGGCAAGAATACACAAAAAAACTATACAAAAAAGATCTTAATGACCCAGATAACCACGACGGTGTGATCACTCAACTAGAGCCAGACATCCTGGAGTCCAAAGTCAAGTGGGCCTTAGGAAGCATCACTGTGAACAAAGCTAGTGGAAGTGATGGAATTCCAGTTGTGCCATTTCAAATCCTCAAAGATGATGCTGTGGAAGTGCTGCACTTGATATGCCAGCAAATTTGGAAAACTCAGCAGTGGCCACAGGACTGGAAAAGGTCAGTTTTCGTTCCAATCCCAAAGAAAGGCAATGCCAAACTACCACACAATTGCACATATCTCACACACTAGCAAAGTAATGCTTAAAATTCTCCAAGCCAGGCTTCAATAGTACATGAACTGTGAACTTTCAGATGTTCAAGCTGGATTTAGAAAGGCAGAGGAACCAGAAATCAAATTGCCAACATCTGCTGGATCATCAAAAAGCAAGAGAGTTCCAGAAAAACATCTACTTTATTGACTATGCCAAAGCCTTTGACTGTGTGGATCACAACAAACTGTGGAAAATTCTGAAAGAGATGGGCATACCAGACCACCTGACCTGCCTCTTGAGAAACCTGTATGCAGGTCAGGAAGCAACAGTTAGAACTGGACATGGAACAACATACTGGTTCCAAATCAGGAAAGGAGTATGTCAAGGCTGTATATTGTCACCCTGCTTATTGAACTTATATGCAGAGTTCATCATGAAAACTCCCGGGCTGGATGAAGCATAAGCTGGAATCAAGATTGCTGGGAGAAATATCAATAACCTCAGATATGCAGATGACACCACTCATGGCAGAAAGCGAAGAGGAACTAAAGAGCCTCTTGATGAAAGTGAAAGAGGAGAGTGAAAAAGCTGGCTTAAAACTCAACATTCAGAAAACTAAGATCATGGCAACTGGTCCCATCACTTCATGGCAAATAATTGGGGAAACAATGGAAACAGTGACAGACTTTATTTTTGGGGCTCCAAAATCATTGCAGATGGTGACTGCAGCCATAAAGTTAAAAGATACTTGCTCCTTGGAAGAAAAGCTATGACCAGCCTAGACAGCATATTAAAAAGCAGAGACATTACTTTGCCAACAAAGGTCCGTTTTGTCAAAGCTATGGTTTTTCCA
Source organism: Bison bison bison (assembly GCF_000754665.1). Taxonomy (NCBI): domain Eukaryota; kingdom Metazoa; phylum Chordata; class Mammalia; order Artiodactyla; family Bovidae; genus Bison; species Bison bison. Next base: position 425,225 of record NW_011494566.1, read on the forward strand.
GTAGTCACATGTGGATGTGAGAGTTGGACCATAAAGAAAGCTGAGCGCCGAAGAATTGATGCTTTTGAATTGTGGTGTTGGAGAAGACTCTTGAGAGTCTCTTGGACAACAAGGAGATCCAACCAATCCATCCTAAAGGAAATCAGTCCTGAATATTCATTGGAAGGACTGTTGCTGAAACTCCATTACTTTGGCCACCTGATGCAAAGACCTGACTCATTTGAAAAGACCCTGATGCTGAGAAAGATTGAAGGTGGCAGGAGAAGGGGATGACAGAGATGAGATGGTTGGATGGCATCACCGACTCAATGGACATGAGTCTGAGCAAGTTCTGGGAGTTGTTGATGGACAGGGAAGCCTGGAGTGCTGCAGTCCATGGGGTTGCAAAGAGTCGGACAAGACTGAGTGATTACACTGAACTAGGTCAAAATATTTTTATGGTTGCTGTGTTTTGTAAACTGTTGATATGTTTTGCCTATTTTTCTATTTAATTGTATTTTTCTTATTGATTTGAGATATCTCTTTGCATATATTTTTCAAATAGCTATTTTTGATAGGTGTTAAATTTTGTCTTCCTGCTTTTTGTTAATCATTTTGTTTGTGATACATTTTTTCACAAGAAAGCTTCATTCAATGTAATGTGTCGATGTTTTCCTTCATCATTTCAGGGTATTGTTTACACTTAGAGTTCCTCCTTCACTTCAATATTATTATTTAAATTCACCAAATTTTTTTCCACTTATTTTATGGGCTCATTTTTACATTTGAGTCTCTGATCCAAGTTAAAAGTTTTTGTTCTACACAAATCTGAACTCTTTGATTTTTTTTTTTTTACGATGAGTATATATAAGTATCACAGTTTTTAAAAATATAGTCACCAGTTAGTACAGTACAGCTATATCTTTCTATGAAAATCTTGACAAAAACAAAACCAATAACAGATGTAATTTTAAAAACAATATGGCAAATGAATGAAGCTAGGCTTCCCATATTTTGCTTTGAAAGATCACCATATGTGAGCCTCCCTCTGCTTCCCCGTGTGTACACACTGTTCTGCACATGAGGACGGCTGGCTTCGTATCAGTGGCCACCCCTCCTGAAGCTTGATACGAATCCACAGGAGAAAAGGAAGAAAAGATGTCAAGGGAAAGAGTAATCGAGTAAGATAAAAGCCTGTTGGAAGCAGAATCAGCATTTACTGCCAGGCATCAATAGCTCTGCTGAATAGTACGCTTCATTTCTCAACTCCCACCTCATTAAAACTCTTCAAAGCCCTCCACCCTTTCGGTCCACAGCCCCAAAGCGTCTCCCCAAAGCATAAAGTCAAGAGCGTAGGCTCTGGAGCCAAACTGCCCAGTTCACACTGGACTCTACTACCTAACTAGCTGTGAGTCCTTAGCAAGTTGCTCAAACATCTTTGGATGTCAGTTTTCTCTCTTAAAAAGTGGGAGTAATTGTAGTAATACTTACCTCATATAGATGTCCAGTGGATGGATTTGGTGAGGTAATATACAACAAACACTTATCATAGTATCTGGAATATAATAGTTCTCAGTAGGTATTAGCTCTTTTCATTATCTAAGTCTAATTAAGTCTATCTGAGCCTCAAGTCCCTTGTAGAAGTCTAAGGGAATATCAGAAAGTTAGGAATTATGAGATATTCCAATTGTATTGCTGTTTCACAGGTTTTGGAAAGTCATGCAAGTTCTGCCTTTCTACTTTGCTAAGCTGTAATATGTAGGCAATTAGTTTCTTACTACAATTAACTGCTCATTGTAAATTACTGTAAATATGCAGTTTGAAGGCTACTATTATTAAAGTGGTTCTTATTCACCTGACTTAAAATATGCTGTTTTTTTTTTCCCAACTGACTCAGGGTTCTACTCACTACCATTGTCCAATAAAATTAGAGAAAGTTGTTGAATCATTTCAAACCTGCTTATTGATGCTAAGATCCCATTGTGAAATGGGGCAAAAAAAATCTTAGTCATGGTTAGGCAATAGCACCATATCAGAAGGGAAAGGAAAGGAAACGTGTGGTAATTGATAAACTGTGCAACTGAGGTCTATTTTGTAATACTAATTCTCCCACCAATCTTATGAAGTTAGCACTTTATAATGTTGGCCTATCAAGTTCCCTTCTTATAGAAAAGTAGATTAAAACTTTACAAGATCACATTACTGGCAGGGATCATTAAGATTCATTTTAGAAAACTGCTTACCACATTTATATGTAGATACAAGTTGCTTTCTTTTTTTCTCCCAGAAAAATACAGTAACGTGATTAAAATGCACTAATTTATTTTCTTTAAATTCCCTTTTATGTGTATTACACTTCATCTTTGGTACACTCTATTGTGGCTGAATTTTTTGGTTCATTTCTTAAAATTCACTAGTTTATATACTTTGATGTGTTTATGTTGCTATTTGGTTTATCTATTGTTGTTGTTTAGTCACTGAGTTGTGTCTGACTCTTTTAGGACCCCATGGACTGTAGCCTGCCAGGCTCCTCTGTCCATGGGATACTCACTCCAGGCAAGAATCCTGGAGCGGGTTGCCATTTCCTTCTCCAGGGCATCTTCCAACCCAGGGATCAAACCTGCATTGACAGGTGGATTCTTTACCACTGATCTACCTGGGAAGCCCTTATTTGGTTTACTTACTAGGACTTTTATTTCAATGATCATATTTTTGTTTGTTTGTTTGTTTTCAAGAGCAACAGGTGATTCTTTAATTAAAACTGCCTGCTCTTACAGGTGTAGTATCCTGTCATATCTCTGCAGTTATTGATCACAGTTAACTTGAAATATTGTTTGTTCTAGAAACTGTTTCCTTGGGCATTCATGCTTATACTTATTGCCTTTGGTGCCTGTCTTCCACGGTGTTGGTTTTCCTTAAAAGCCTGCTGATTCTTGGTGTACTGCTTGTCTTCGTGTTTGAGCAGCCCTGTCTGTAGGAGCTGCTTCTGCTCCTGGGAGCTGTCACAGTCACTGTGGATCTCTCCAGCCCTCTTCTTCTCCTTCCTCCTCCTAGACACTCCCCCCCCCGCCAAATTCACTACCCTCTGGAACATGTTTCTCAACCCCTTTTTCATTGTTGTTCTTCTAAGAAGCTGTTTTAGGACACTTCCCCCCAGTCACTGTCTAAGCTCAATGAATTTTAGTACCGCAGATGTGCTGTACATCTGTTTATTTATTGTTGTCCTTTGCTGTCGTTCAGTCTCTAAGCTGTGTCCAACTCTTGGCAGCCTCATGGACTGCAGCACACCAGGCTTCCTGTCCTTCACCATCTCCCAGAATTTGCTCAAACTCATGGCAACTGAGTCAGTGATGCCATCCAACTATCTCATCCTCTGTCGTCCCCTCCTCCTCCTGCCCTCAATCTTCCCCAGCATCAGGGTCTTTTCCAATGAGTTGGCTCCTCACATCAGGTGTTCTTTGGAGGGCTGCAAATTATTGCAATATTTAAGGTGTTTTTTGTTTTTCTTCTCTCCCCACCCCCAAATCGATTTTTGCCACACCAGGAGCAATAGTGTACACACCCCCAGCTGATGCCGTGTGCTCTGAAGAACATTCCTGCCTTTCTGCACCAAGTGTCCTGGAGGTAAATGCTCTTACTGCCTTCTGCTTAGAAAGTGAACGTGAAACTGTTAGTTGCTCAGTCGTGTCCGACTCTTTGCGACCCCATGGACTGGGGCTTCCCAGGCCCCTATGTCATGTTCTCCAGGCAAGAATACTGGAGTGGGTTGCCATGCCCTTCTCCAAGAGATCTTCCCGACCCAGGGATCAAACCTGGGTCTCTCACATTGCAGGCAGATACTTTACCATCTGAGCCACCAGGGAAGCCTCTCTGCTTGGAAAATTGTAGCCCAAAAAACTCTCCATTCATTCAGTGCCTCTGAGCTTAGAACATCCCAACATTCCCCGAGTCATTCCTACCTCTAGAGTCTCTGATGCACTAGGATGTCTAGTTGCTGTTGTTCTTTTAAAAAACTTTATTCTTTAGAGCAGTTTTAGGTTCACAGCAAAATCAAGCAGGAAGTACAGGCTGTTCTCATACACTCCCTCCCCACCCCACACACAGCCTCCCCCACCATCAACATCCGCCTCAGTGTGGTGCATTGGTTACAACTGGCATTTGGTTTTCAGCTGATGTTTGCTCTGTTAATCCAATGATACAAGCTTTCAATATTTCTAGAATTCTTCAAACACAAGGACCTAATCATAGCATATTTTGTTATTTTCAAGCAATAGTATGAATTCTGCTTTGTCTTTATAATTTTTGTAATTTTGAGGGACTAGAACAGGTGGGTAGGGAGAGCTTTCCTTATAGTCCTCCATCTGAAATCAATCTTCTAGACGGACAGTTCTACCATAATTTTTAAAAAAGGAGGTTGAGGTGGTAATTAACTTCCATAGACTGTTATTTTAACTTGTATCAGCAATCCTCCAATTTACCAAGAATCCTCCAAATTCTAAAAGACTAAGTTATTCTTCACTAAATATTCTACATTCGTAACAAATCTTATGTGTTAGCTTACATATGATGAAGTAGCAGGGCTCTATTTTCATGGGTTCTTTCTTTAATGTTCTACACTTATCATTGTTGGAGTTTATGATATATTTAATTTATATAGTATATTAAAATGATATATCAATGCTATATGTTTAAGTAGATTTACAGAAGACCACAAAAGCCATTAAATTCTATTTCTATTGCTCCACTTCACTTTTAATCTGTCAGTATATATGTACACATATTTCATGCTGCTGCTGCTGAGTCACTTCAGTCGTGTCCGACTCTGTGCGACCCCACAGACGGCAGCCCACCAGGCTCCCCCGTCCCTGGGATTCTCCAGGCAAGAACACTGGAGTGGGTTGCCATTTCCTTCTCCAATGCATGAAAGTGAAAAGTGAAAGTGAAGTCGCTCAGTCCTGTCCAACCCCCAGCGACCCCATGGACTGCAGCCCACCAGGCTCCTCCATCCATGGGATTCCTCAGGCAAGGGTATAGTCCAAGGCAATGGCACCCCACTCCAGTACTCTTGCCTGAAAAATCCCATGGACAGAAGAGCCTGGTGGGCTGCAGTCCATGGGGTCTCGAAGAGTCGGACACGACTGAGTGACTTCACTTTCACTTTTCACTTTCATGCACTGGAGAAGGAAATGGCAACCCACTCCAGTGTCCTTGCCTGGAGAATTCCAGGGACGCGGGAGCCTGGTGGGCTGTCGTCTATGGGGTCGCACAGAGTCAGACACGACTGAAGCAACTTAGCAGCAGCAGCAGCAATACTTTATACATACTATTTTTGTGCTGTTATGTTAGTGTATGTGTTTACTTATACTTAGAGTTCTACAAAGTTGCCATTTTTACTACCCACCTAATTACTTTTAAAATAACTGTATCTATTTAGGGCTGTGCTGGATCTTCATTGAGGTGCTCAGGCTTTCTCCAGTTGCAGGGAGCTGGGGCTGTTCTCTAGCTGCAGTGCATGGGCTGCTCATTGCAGCGGCTTCTCCTTTTGTAGAGCACAGGCTCTAGGGCGCGTGGGCTCAGTAGTTGTGGTGCACAGGCTTGGCTGTCTCTCAGCATGTAAATTCTTAACCTCTGCACCACTAGAGAAGCCTTACTTATACAATTATCATACAGAATGTATGATGTACTGAGAAGATGTCCGTAAATATGGGCCATTTACATTCTGTATGATAATTGTATAAGTAAGGGGACACGAATTCAATCCAATATTTTTATGTTGTGTCAAAGAGTATGAATACTGTCAGGTGGCTTTCCAAAAAACATGTCCCCATTTACAATTCACCTTCAGCCTTGCCAAACACAAAATCTTTTATTCTTTGGGAAGTTTTTAAATTGGCTTTTTTTTTTTTTTTTACCTTTGTGACTATGTTTTCCCACTCAGTGACTTCCTATCTCTATTGTCCCAGGCATAAACGTGTTTGTGGCAGATTATGTTTCCCTAATCTGTCTATATCAACCTAATCATCCAATACATTTTTCTTCGACACTCTTCCCACTGAGAGATAAGCTCTATGCTCTTCCCCTTGATTTTGGGTGGGCTTGTGACTCTGGCAGAAGTGATACTATGTGACCTCCAAGGCTAAGTTAAAAAAAAAAAAAATGCAATACAGTGTCTGCTTCAGTTCAGCGCATCGCATTCTACGCTTGCTCTTAGGACTCAGCCACTCTGCTGTGAGAAAGCCCAAGTCACTGTGAGGAGGTCCAGGCGGAGCAGCAGTGCAGAGGGCTGCAACACGTGGCCCTGGCTGAGCTCAGGACAAAGCCAGCACCCACTTGCTAACCGCAGGCATGAGTCATCTTGACTCACTAGCGCTCAAACTAGTCGCTCCTGCTGATGCTGTGGGGTGAGGACAGAGGTAAGGGATCCTGCTGAGTTCTGCTTGAATTAAAGATTTAGGAGCAAAATACATAATTGTTTTTGTTTTAAAGCACAGAATTTGGGGCTGATTTGTAACCCAACAGTTGATAACGGATACAGTGTGCATATCTCCTTTAACCACTTTTCAAGTGCAGTTAGGAATATTGATACGTGGTTGTTTAACTCTTTATTTGGAAGAGCCACTTTAAAAGAGAGAGAGAAATATAGAGATATGAGAGGTAATACAGCATAACATATGAGTATTCTAGAATTTGACTGCCTGGGGTCAAATTCTGGCTCTGCCAAGCACTTACAAATTGTCAAAGATAGCTTGTTATCTGTTAAGTGGGATGATAATGGTAATCACCTCATTAGAAGTATTGTGAGGATAAAATGAGTTAACGTATATAAAGCACCTAGCCCAGTGCCCAGCCAACAGCAAACCTTATTTAAATGCTGGCCATTCCCAGCAGTTACATATTTTCACATATTCTCTATTGTGTTTTCTTTCTTTCTTTTCCAAAAAAGTTGCACTGATACACATTTACTTTACTTTTATACTTGGTATCAGTCAGGATTCTTTCCAGTACAGCTACAGAAAACATGGTAAAAACAAAGCAAAATAAAAACTGACTTAAGAAGGAAATAGCTTAACGAACCTAATCAGAGGTAAGGTGAGATCTGCAGTGGGTCAGTATACTATCTCGATCTTGACATCCGAGGACTTCCGTGGTGGTCCAGTGGTTGAGAATCAGCCTTCCATTGCAGGGGACATGGGTTCGATCCCTGGTTGGGGAGCTAAGATCTCACATGCCTCCAGGCAACTAAATCTGAGCACAGCAACTAGAGAAAACCCAAATGCTGCAATACAGACCCACTGCAGCCAAACTAAAAAAAAAAAGAATAAACTAGTTCACTACCATATTTTTTTGTAACGCCATCAAAGACCCAGGTTCTATTTAGCTCTTAGATTTTCTATTCGTAACATAGTGGGGGGAATTCTGTGGTGGTTCAGTGGCTAGGACTCTGTTTTTACTGCAAGGGTCTAGGTTCAGTCTCTGGTCAGGAAATGAAGATCCCACAAGCTGTGTAGCAAGGCCAAAAAGGAAAAAAAAAAAAAAGTAACATAGTGTGTAAATAATTCTAAGTCATGTCCAGATACAGCAAAATATAGAGGAACAAGAAAACTCATCTCTCTCTTGGTGCTCTCATAAAAGGAAAAAAGCTTTTCTTTGAAGACTTACATCCATTGGTAAAAATTGGGTATGTCCTCAATCTATAGCCAAATCTCTTAAATGTGATTAGAATGGAATAGGTGTTGGACTGTCAACTACAATGTTCATTGAACACTTTGAAGAGTATACAACTTGATTCTGATAATATACGCTGTTTCATCAATGTGTGTGTGCTAAGTTGCTTTAGTCATGGCCATCCTGTGCAACCCCATGGACTGTAGCCCACCAGGCTCCTCTGTCCATGGGATTCTCCAGGCAAGAATACTGGGTGGGTTGCCATGCCCTCCTTCAGGGGATCTTTCTGACCTGGGGATCAAATACGTATCTCTTACATCTGCCTTGGCAAGTGGGTTCTTTGCCACTAGCACCCCCTGGAAAGCCCCTGTTTAATCAATCAGCTCAGTTCAGTTCATTTGCTCAGTCATGGCCAACTCTTTGCCACCCCATGGACTGCAACACACCAGGCCTCCCTGTCCATCATCCACTTCTGGTGTTAACTCAAACTCATGTCCATTGAGTCAGTGATGCCATCCAACCACCCCATCCTCTGTCATCCCCTTCTCCTCCCACCTTCAATATTTCCCAGCACCAGGGTCTTTTCAAATGAGTCAGGTCTTCACATCAGGTGGCCAAGGTATTGGAGTTTCAGCTTCAGCATCAGTCCTTCCAATGAACACCCAGGACTGATCTCCTTTAGGATGGACTGGTTGGATCTCCTTGCAGTCCAAGGGACTCTCAAGAGTCTTCTCCAACACCACAGTTCAAAAGCATTAATTCTTTAGTGCTCAGCTTTATGGCCCAACTCTCACATCCATATGTGACCATAGCTTTGACAAGACAGACCTTTGTTGGCAAAGTAATGTCTCTGCTTTTCAATATGCTGTCCATGTTGGTCATAACTTTTCTTCCAAGGAGCAAGAGTCTTTTAATTTCATGGCTGCAGTCACCATCTGCAGTGATTTTGGAGCCCAAGAAAATAAAGTCGGACACTGTTTCCACTGTTTCCCCATCTATTTCCCATGAAGTGATGGGACCAGATGCCATGATCTTCGTTTTCTGAATATTGAGCTTTAAGCCAACTTTTTCACTCTCCTCTTTCACTTTCATCAAGAGACTCTTTGATTCCTCTTTGCTTTCTGCAATAAGAGTGGTGTCATCTGCACATCTGAGGTTATTGATATTTCTCCCTGCAATCTTGATTCCAGCTTGTGCTGGATGTACTCTGCATATAAGTTAAATAAGTGGGGTGACAATATGCAGCCTTGACGTACTCCTTTCCCGATTTGGAACCAGTTTGTGGTTCCATGTCCAGTTCTAACTGTTGCTTCCTTACCTGCATACAGATTTCTCTGGAGGCAAGTCAGGTGGTCTGGTATTCCCGTCTCTTTCACAATTTTCCACAGTTTATTGTGATCCACACAGTCAAAGGCTTTGGCATAGTCAATAAAGCAGAAGTAGATGTTTCTCTGGAACTCTCTTGTTTTTTTTTGATGATTCAGCAGATGTTGGCAAGTTGATCTCTGGTTCCTCTGCCTTTTCTAAATCCAGCTTGAACATCTGAAAGTTCACGGTTCATGTACTGGCTTGGAGAATTTTGAGCATTACTTTCCTAGCATGTGAGATACGTGCAATTGTCCAGGTGGTTCATTACTTTTAAATTCTAGCTTTGTAGAGGATGGGCTTCCCAGGATGACTCAGTGGTTAAGAATCTGACTGCCAATGCAGGAGATGAAGGAGTCCCGGGTTCGATTCCTGGGTTGGGAAGATCCCTTGGAGAAGGAAATGGTTACCCACTCCAGTATTCTTGCCTGGGAAATCCCAGAGGTGCCAGAGCCTGGTGGACTACAGTCCATGGGGTCACAAAAGAACCCAGACAAAACTTAGTGACTAAACAAAGAGGAGAAAGCAGAGACGGATTTAAAGATGCTGTACTTGAAGATTTGATGATGAAGCCACAGGCCAAGGAATGTCAAGAACCAGCAAAAGCAAGAAGAGTCAATGGATGGATTCTCCCTTTGGAGGACATGTGGCTCCATCAACACCTTGATTTCAGTCTGGTGATATGAGTTCAGGACTTCTGACCTCCAGATCTGTGAGGGAATAAATTTCTATTGTTTGAAGCCATCACTTGTGAGATAATTTGTTAGAGCCGCCATAAGAAGTGAATATGATTCCCATCCAATAATACTTTTTCAGTTATGGGGAGATTTAAGAATCATACATCTTCGGGATCCTGAAACCCTTTTTATCTTCCAGTTCCGACCTAATGGCACCATGCAAGTCAATCACACTGTAGACTGTGCGAAAGAAGCCGCTTTATAGCACCCTTCCACGCTTACGTTATCAGCCAGCTTGAGTCATTTTTCAAGGCAGCTCAATAGTATGTAGATCAGCACTGCCTCTACCCACGGCCCCCACCAGTTCTGTGCAGGTTGATCTCCAAGGATCTGTCGCCTTTCAAATTCTCCCATCTCTCGGGAGACTCTAGCCTTTAGGACAGTGTTTGTAATGACAGCAGGATTCCTGGATTTAGAAGTAAGAACTACCTTTGATGTCTAATATGAAAACAAAAGATTGTATGGAACTGACACACTGGTAAAGCAGGTTCCTTCACATCTAGAAAAAAATTCTGCCGGTTTCCTGAATACAGTTGGCTATAATTATCTGGCTGAGAAGAATATGGAAACATTCTAGCTTCCATTAGACCAGAGTTGAGCAAAATGTCCCGCCTTATAAAATGCCAGTTGAATGAAACCTGAAAATGGAATGCAGCCGTTCAGGTACAGCGTGCCATTTCTCCGCTCACAGAAATTCCCACTTGACAGAGTGTCTTTGTGTTTAGGCTCCTTGAGAACCAGCCTGGGGCCCCATGGGCACTGGAGATAGATACAAGGTCTTCACTCTTTTCCAGCCACTTTATGTTTTGGGGGTTTTTTTTTTGTTTGTTTGTTTTTTAAAGGTTTCTTTGTTTTATTTTGTTTTTAAAACCAGGAAAGCAGCTTGCATTTCCAAGGTCACCAGCTCCCTCTCAAATCTCTTCTTTTCACGACCATATTGTTTTGTTTTTCTTGACCCTAGGGAAAAATTCAACCACAAATGTAATGTTTATCCTTCAAAATAGCAGCTGAAAAAAGCACAGGATGTGTGAGACTAAAAACACTCTTTTCGCTTCCTTTTCTGTGTGTGTGTGTGTGTGTGTGTGTGTGTATGTGTGTGTGAGTGTGTGTGTGTGTGGATGTGTGTGTTCTATCTTCCTCAAGTTTCTTCCAAAGGGAGCCTGCTCCAAGTAAGAATTCTCAGTTTGGCTGGGAAGGAGAAGCTCCCCAAATGAGAGTAGCATCGCCTTGGGAACAGAGCTTCGTGTGCTCTGCACCTTCGGGTTCGGGGTTAACTTCAGTTTAGCAATGATTCTCCTCCCTTGTCTTCTTTGTTAAGTCATGACTTCAAGCATGTTAGTCCTGCCTCCCTCCTCAGTTGTTTGAAAATACCGTTTAGATCATGGGTGCTAGAGATTCCAAAAGACTGGCTTTTCTTGGGAACTCTGTAAGAAAGTCTTCTGGAAACCTGACGGAAGCAGCCACTCAGCCATTTACTTTCCTTTTGGATGCACTGCATTTGACAATAAGATACTTTAGTTTAAATTCTTGCCTCGCAGAACCTGCTTGTTCCTAATGATACGTGTCCTCTCTTCCACTTCTCACACACCGCACCCTCTTTACTCACGTCTTCCTTTATCTTTGTGTCGTTGCACACTGTTCTGCAACCAACTTGCTATTAACAAGGAATCTACTTGTTTTTTAGCAAGGGCCCTTCCTCACCCTCATTATTTCAGTTATGCCTTTTTATAAAGTGTCTATAGGTCAAGGCTATGGTTTTTCCAGTGGTCATGTATGGATGTGAGAGTTGGACTGTGAAGAAGGCTGAGCGCCAAAGAATTGATGCTTTTGAACTGTGGTGTTGGAGTAGACTCTTGAGAGTCCCCTGGACTGCAAGGAAATCCAAGCAGTCTATTCTCAAGGAGATCAGTCCTGGGTGTTCTTTGGAAGGAATGATGCTAAAGCTGAAACTCCAGTACTTTGGCCACCTCATGAGAAGAGTTGACTCATTGGAAAAGACTCTGATGCTGGGAGGGATTGGGGGCAGGAGGAGAAGGGGACGACAGAGGACGAGATGGCTGGATGGCATCACTGACTCGATGGACGTTGAGTTTTGAGTGAACTCCAGGAGTTGGTGATGGACAGGGAGGCCTGGTGTCCTGCGATTCATGGGGTCGCAAAGAGTCGGAAATGACTGAGCAACTGAACTGAACTGAACTGATAGGTACTGTGGCAAATGGTTTCTTAAAAAATTGAATTGAATTGCTTTGGTTAAATGCCATTAAGATTCCTCATCTGCAGCATACACACGTTTGTGTCTGTTATAAGCACTCTCATTTTCATTCAGTTAACTCTGGTGTCTTAGAATGATGGCCATGCTATTTCTTGGGATTGTCTATAATGCAATATACTTTATTATGCCTCCAAAGTATCATCTTTCTTTTTGCAAAAATGTAACTAGTTCACTTTCATAAAGAAATGAATTTTTTGAAAACTGAATAACCCAAAGGAAAGAAAAATTTGGTATGGTGTATCTAGAGCAGCAAGCTCCATAGGTGATGTTTTGACCCACAGCGCTGAGAGGCACTGAAAGAGTTAAGAACAAAAGGTCCTCGGACTTCCCTGGAGACCCAGTGGTTAAGACTTGGCCTCCTAGGCAAAGGGTGCAGGTTCAGGGAGCCTCATGGCCAGAAAAACCAAAACACAAAACAGAATCAATACTGTAACAAATTCAATGAAGACTTTAAAAATGGTCCACATCAAAAAAAAAAAAAAAATCTTAAAAAAAAGAACAAATAGTCCTCTTCTGAATAGTGCAAGCCACAGTGAAGTATTGCCCCCATGTCTCCCTTCTTTTAGTAACTTAAAGGATGATCATTGAGACTAGGCTACCTTAAATATGTG
>NW_011494566.1:437953-445006 GCF_000754665.1 Bison bison bison
ATGTGCCTAAGTGTATGGACATTTCTGAAACTACAAGGAATTTTTTTTTGTATGACTGGAAGTTTATTTGCAGTTCTGCACGATTTTGTTCTTTCAGGGAATGTCTTACTGTGTTTATTCCTTCAATTCTTCTACATCTAAAAAAAAAAAAAATGGCCCAGAGTGAGCACTTTGAAAGAGGAAGAAGATACTATTCTTTATTCCTTTGCTGTTGTCTCTGATGAAACCAAAGGTGGGTCACTTCCTCAGTCTATCTTTTAGCATCTTATCTGATCTTCTTTTATAATATTTCTTTTCCTTTCATGTAATCTCTTAAAGCAAATGGCAGCTAAATGAGCAGTTTCTGGCTTAGGTCAGGTGATTTCTCAAGATGGATTTTTTAGGCCTATTATGTAGTGTAATCAACCAGCTCCAAGAACATCCTAAGGAGAAACGTGTGTGTTTAGTATACTTAACATGTCTGAATTTCCCTTGGCCTTCAAAATGTATATTCCAGCTCTGCTCCTATTTTATCTGCCTGAAACATCTTTTAAAGGAAATTATAAACATAAAAAAGAAGTTTCTAAATAAATACTTGGGTCTTGATTCTCTAGAGTTTTCATAAATCAAACTCCCCCCACCCCCTGCCTTTTCTTAAATTTAGCCAGAGGAAAACTAAATGAAAGATTATACAGAAATGATCCCTTTAGATGCTTTCTGACTCAAAGTATAATTTTTCTCTTGGGTATATGCCTTCCCTCTTATGCAATGATTCAAAGTAGAAGGAAGTTGATGATACCACATTCAAAGTAAAAATCCAAGTAGATTTCTCCTGCTCTGGTGGACTTATTTGGATTTCTCATGTTCTTTTGCAGTTGGTTAAAGTGATTTGGGACCCATATTCCTTAGGTGGGGAATAAAATAATTCCTTTTGTATCCAAGTGTTTTTTAAGGTGCAATCTGTGATGGGGACGCTCTTAAACATACTTCCCAAGACCTTTTTTTGTCCCGGCATGGGTCACACAGCACAGTTCATTGTTATAAATCTTATCTTGAGCTCCTTTAGTTGTGGTCTGCTAATTTGTTTTACAGATAAGATATTTATTTTTAATAGTCTCCTCTTGGGCATGGAACAACCTTAAAGTATTTTTAGAGAGTACTGGGGCAGAACTGAAGAGAAGAAAACAATTCAGTCACCATCCCAAAGATCTTACAATTATTATGAAGTTTAAGAAACACAGCTCTGAATATATGCCCCACCTCTGTTTGCCCTGGGAGTGTAGTAGCAAGGAGTCAGAACCGGGCAACACAGATTAACTGTGCCAGTAGGTGCTAAGGGTTTGTTAGTAACTCATTGTAAGGTCTTTCCCAGGTCTTTGTGTCTACTAAGGGTTAGAAATACAGGGAAAGTTTTAGTTAGGCATAGAGTGTCATGGTGATCTAAGAAATGATCTCTGAATAAACAGGAAATAGCCTCCTCATTGGGCTTCCCGGGTGGCTCAGCGGTACTGGATTCTTTTTACCGCTGGAAAAAGCAGATGCAGGAAACGTGGGTTTGTTCCGTGGGTCAGGAAGATTCCCTGAAGAATGGCATGGGAACCCACTCTAGTATTCTTGCCTGGAGAATCCCATGGACAGAGGAGCCCGGCGGGCTACAGTCCATAGGGTTGCAGAGAGTCAGACACGACCGAAGCAACTTAGCAGGAACACACACATAGCCTCCTTACCAGTATCTATGGCTGGGTTTGGGTTGTACTACCACCTAGAAGTCATGAAGATTCAATGTGGAATAAAGCCCTTACTCTTATTACCCCATTAATTATGCTGCTTTATGAATGTTTTCCTTGCTTAATAACCATTGCTGGATGCAACGTATCTTGAGGTCCCAAGTTGGAAATGTCATTTTAGTGGTCATAGCTCAGTTGACAACAGTTGTGCAGGAGACCAAACGAATTCAAGTTTTTTGTTGATTTTTGAATTTTTTTTTTTTTTTTTAATGATCGGAAGGAAAGTTATTTTGTGTTGTGTCTGAGGAAGCATGGCCTTCCCATTAGATTATATTGCAGTCTGTTCTTGGACAAAGCAGTAAAAGAACTATCAGAAGACTTCTTGAAGGCTTTTCTAGGACTATGATTGTAGTAGATAGAACACTGAACACAAGGCAAAATCTTCTGGCTATTTAGTTTGAGAACATGAGATTTTACATTTACGGTTTTCAGAAATTTGACTACTCCCAAACAGCCAAGTTAACTCTTAAATTCCCTGCCCAACCTTAATTTTTCTATTTTTGACCTAGATTTAAAATTGTATATATACCTTAGATGTAATTAATGAGTATATATTAAATACAAGATATAATATACAAAAATATTTAGAGATGTGGTATCTCAAACCATGATTAGACTATCTTAGCCATTTTCATAAAGCTTCTAGGCAAATTAATCTTACAAGTTATTTGGCAATTAAATTTATGAAAATATTTCCAGGAGAGAATATATGTTGCCATATGTTCCAATAATGAATGCACCTACACTTCAAATAATATTTTTGGAGTTAGGTTTAAGTGATAGTCTTTCCTTCATGTCACTAAAGTGTCGGAATGGTAAATAACTCAGCAGAATTCATGTAGTGGGCATTGTTTTTGTTTCAGCTGTAAAGAAAAAGTCAAAAAGTAAGGAAGAAAAAAGTATTTAGGAATCACATGGGGACTGTTAATCCTAGGGTAATGAATACATCAAAAAAAAAAAAAAATCAGTGTTAGATGAAGTCTGTCTTCAGGAGTTTGTACGGGCTTCCCAGGTGGCTCAGAGGTTAAAGCGTCTGCCCGCAATGCGGGAGACCTGGGTTTGATCCCTGGGTTGGGAAGATCCCCTGGAGAAGGAAATGGCAACCCACTCCAGTATTCTTGTCTGGAGAATCCCATGGACGGAGGAGTCTGGTGGGCTACAGTCCACCGGGTCCCAAAAAGTTGGACACGACTGAGTGACTTCACTTTCACTTTACTCTATCATTGACCAAGCCTGTTAATAATTCCTGGGAAACCAAAATAGAAAATAAAATCCAACCTTTTTTCTTCTTCTGTGCTTGGTCTAGTTTCACGTGCTCATAGAGGGCCACGTGCAGAGGGCTTGAACTTGGCCCTTCACACCAGAGTTCCTGGTTCAAAATGGCTCCCTCCACACCTCAGCTGGGAGGGCCATCTGCATATCTCGCGCACGCGCGCGCGCGCGCACACACACACACACACACACACACGGGATACCTCAATTCAAAATGGCAGCGGCGGGCTGTGTGCGGACAGGTTGTTTTGCTCAGGGGCAGCTTCCTGGGAGAACCCTGCCCCCTCCCTGCGGAACAGGGAGCTCCCTGTAAAGCAGCTTCGCCCACAGCCTGTGGAGTTAAGTGCTCGGGAGCCCAAGCTCACAGCTGGCTCTCCATTCTTTGATAAAAGAAATGTTTCCAGGACTTCCCTGGTGGTCCAGTGGCTAAGACTTCACCCTCCCACTGCAGGAGGCCTAGTTTCAAGCCCTGCTTAGGGAACTAGATCCCATATCCTCTAACTAGAGATCCTGCATGCTGCAACTGAAACCTGGTGAAGCCAAATAAAACTGTAAATAAAAAAATTTTTTAAATTTCCTTTGCTTCTGAACTGAACTTGGTCTTGTTCTATTGGTTCAAGCAACATCGGGCATGAGAACCTTTGTTGGGGCTCAAAAGTGTCAGTAACACTACATACAGTGTCTGATTTTTAAAAAAGTGAACAAAAAAGAATGGAACTATCTGGAAATTTCATCAAACATCTAAGAAACTCATGAAAATAAATGTATGAGTACTGATTTCATATTCATTCCTCTTTTGTTGTAACAAAATGGCAAACTACCTGCTTTCTCTGTATTAATGAGAAAAAAGATTCTGATAAAGGTACAAGTCAGACAAACTCCTGCACTGAAGACTGCCCAGAATAGACTGAAGAGAGTTCACTGGGGACATTAGATTGATTCGATGATAGAGGACCTTACAAAGTTTAGGCTACACACATGCACATGCACTCTCACAAACACACACTGCCTGTGTGTGGGGGCTCTGTACGCATGCACTCACAATAGAGAAACATTAGCGCCTTCCCCCACAATCTGTGTTGCCAAAATAATAGTTATGACAACAGCAGCACGTCTGCACCATTTGCCTGAAAGGTCTTAGGCTTCCTGGATGAAGGAAGGCCTATGATGCTTGGTGAAATTTAACTAGAGCAGGGCAGAGTTTCTATAGTCTTCGGCTAGTCTTTGCGCGCCTGACTTTTATAATAACTTATTTGACCTAGAAACACACACACTCTCTCTCTATCATATGTTATTATTAGCTATGCTGGTTTATATGGTATCCTTTATTCTAACATAAATAAAAGCATTAAGGAACACATTTATCCTCAGGTTTTTTTTTTTAAAGAGGGAAGTTGATTCAATGGTCTGGAAAGCTGTTTTAATGGTTTCTGGTGTTTCCTTCTTTCTTATTTGCTCAGAATGCCAGATTAATCTTTATAGAGAAAACTTTTTTTTTTTTTTTTTCAAACAGGTTATTTGCAGAAATGTTCAGCAATCCCCTCAGGAAAAATTCCACACTAGTTATTCTAAAAGGACATGCAGATTTGCAGCTCCATCCACCTTCTGCAGCTGTTGATGCCTGCCTTGCTGAGCATACACCCTCTCCCAGAGGCTGCTCTTTGCCTGGTTCAGTCCTTTCTAGTGGTCTTGGTGTTTTTCTCACTGTTTCCTCCACTCAGGTGCTCTTCCCTTTGGTTTCCCTGTATCCGAATCCTTCCCATTCCTCCAACTAAAATCTTGTCTTTGTGAAAACTTACCAGGCCCCTCCAGGCATTGCAGCTTCCAACCTCTTACTCTGAACAGATGGTTTATTTGTTGAGTATTGCTGATAAGATCTGAGGCAAGATGAAGTTTAAGCCACAGTAGGGTTCAGGTCTGAGTGGATTCTGTCCGTTGGACTATCTTTGTGCCTTCTTGCCATATCTCTCAGTTCCTCTCTGTCATTTAATTTTTTTAACTTGATTTCTTATGGTTTCTCCCCCAGCCCTCTCTTTTAAATGTGAAGACTCGTAGCGTATCCTTAGCAAGAATGGACTTGATAGCCAGGCTTTGGAGGAGGACAACAGACAGATGGCAACTAGAAAACTAAAGCACTCAGAGTGGAACATACCTACTCTTCTCACAATCAAACTGAAATACTGTAAAAATGTCAATGCCACAGTCAATCGAATCAAAAGAGAACTGCATTTATAAATAAGACAATTCCCAAAGGGTTGGCATATTACAGGTTGACTTCCCTAGTGGCTCAGATGGTAAAGAATCCGCCTGCAATGCAGGAGACCAAGGTTCCATCCCTGGGTGGGGAAGATCCCCTGGAGAAGGAAACGGCAACCCACTCCAGTATTCTTTCCTGGAGAATTCCTTGGGCAGAGGAGCCTGACAGGCTACAGTTCATGGGGTTGCAAAGAGTCAGATATGACTGAGTGACTAATACTGGCATATTACAACACCCTTAAAAACTAATTTAGTTCATCAGGGAAAGCAGTTACATGGTATAAAATAAAATAATTGGAAAACATATATAGGATTGAGGACAGGAGGAGAAGGAGGCAACAGAGAATGAGATGGTTGGATGGCATTGGACATGAGTTTGAGCCAACACTGGGAGACAGTGAAAGACAGGGAAGCCTGGCATGCTGCAGTCCATGGGGTCACCGGGTCAGATACAACTTAGTGCGTCTGAACAACAAACAACAATTGAGGTGGGGAGGCAATAAAATATATTAACTTGGGAGGTAAGAAATTTAGAAACAATAAAGGCTATCTGAAGTACTGCTGGGGGAAATAGCAATAACCTCAGATATGCAGATGACACCACCCTTATGGCAGAAAGCAAACAGGAACTAAACAGCCTCTTGATGAAAGTGAAAGAGGAGAGTGAAAAAGCAGGCTTAAAACTCAACATTCAAAAAAACTAAGATCATGACGTCCGGTCCCATCACTTCATGGCAAACAGATGGTAAAACAATGGAAACAGTGACAGACTTTATTTTCTTGGGCTCCAAAATCACTGCAGATGGTGACTGCAGCCATGAAATTAAAGGATGATTGCTCCTTGGAATAAAAGCTATGACCAACCTAGACAGCATACTAAAAAGCAGAGACATTACCAACAAAGGTCCATTTAGTCAAAGCTATAGTTTTTCCAGTAGCTGTACAGACGTGTCAGTTGGACCATAAAGATGGCTGAGCAACAAAAACTGATGCTTTTGAACTATGGTGTTGGAAAAGACTCTTGAGAATCCCTTGGACTGCAAGGAGAACCAGTCCATCCTAAAGGAAATCAACCCTGAATATTCATTGGAAGGACTGATGCTGAAGCTGAAACTCCAATACTTTGGCCACCTGATGCAAAGAGCCAACTCATTAGAAAAGACCCTGATGCTGGGACAGATTGAAGGCAGGAGAGGAAGGGGACCACAGAGAATGAGATGTTGCATGGCATCACTCACTCAATGGACATGAGTTTGAGCAAGGTCCAGGAGATGGTGAAGGACAAGAAAGCCTGGTATGCTGCAGTCCATGGGGTCACAAAGAATTGGACATGACTGAGCAACTGAACAACAACAACAATTTGAAATTAGGAAGGAGTGAGGAAAACAGTGCTTGCTTAAGTCTCAGTTCATTTCAGTTCAGTTGCTCAGTTTGCAACCCCATGAACCACAGCACGTCAGGCCTCCCTGTCCATCACCAACTCCCCGAGTCCACCCAAACCCATGTCCATCGAGTTGGTGATGCCATCCAGCCATCTCATCCTCTGTTGTCCCCTTCTCCTCCTGCCCTCAATCTTTCCCAGCATCAGGGTCTTTTCCAATGAGTCAGGTCTTCGCATGAGGTTGCCAAAGTATTGGAGTTTCAGCTTCAACATCAGTCCTTCCAATGAACACCCAGGACTGATCTCCTTTAGGATGGACTGGTTGGATCTCCTTGCAGTCCAAGGGACTCTCAAGAGTCTTCTCCAACACCACAGTTC
>NW_011494566.1:445106-445656 GCF_000754665.1 Bison bison bison
TGCCATGGTCTTTGTTTTCTGAATGTTGAGCTTTAAGCCAACTTTCTCACTCTCCTCTTTCACTTTCATCAAGAGGCTCTTTAGTTCCTCTTCGCTTTCTGCCATAAGGGTGGTGTCATCTGCATATCTGAGGTTATTGATATTTCTCCCAGCAATCTTGATTCCAGCTTGTGCTTCTTCCAGCCCAGTGTTTCTCATGATGTACTCTGCATATAAATTAAATAAGCAGGGTAACCATATAATGCCTTGACATACTCCTTTCCCAGTTTGGAACCAGTCTGTTGTTCTATGTCCAGTTCTAACTGTTGCTTCCTGACCTGCAGACAGATTTCTTAAGAGGCAGGTCAGGTGGTCTGGTATGCCCATCTCATTCAGAATTTTCCACAGTTTATTGTGATCCACACAGTCAAAGGCTTTGGCACAGTCAATAAAGCAGAAGTAGATGTTTTTCTGGAACTCTCTTGCTTTTTCGATGATCCATTGGATCTTGGCAATTTGATCTCTGGTTCCTCTGCCTTTTCTAAAACCAGCTTGAACATCTGGAAGTTCA
>NW_011494566.1:445756-445961 GCF_000754665.1 Bison bison bison
TTGACTAGACAGACCTTTGTTGACAAAGTAATGTCTCTGCTTTTGAATATGCTATCTAGGTTGGTCATAACTTTCCTTCCAAGGAGTAAGCGTCTTTTAATTTCATGGCTGCAATCACCATCTGCAGTGATTTTGGAGCCCCCCAAAATAAAGTCTGACACTGTTTCTACTGGTTCCCCATCTATTTGCCATGAAGTGATGGGAC
>NW_011494566.1:446061-448931 GCF_000754665.1 Bison bison bison
TAACGTGTGAGATGAGTGCAATTGTGCGGTAGTTTGAACATTCTTTGGCATTGCCTTTCTTTGGGATTGGAATGAAAACTGACCTTTTCCAGTCCTGGTGGCCACTGCTGAGTTTTCCAAATTTGCCTGCATATTGAGTGCAGCACTTTCACAGAGTCATCTTTCAGGATTTGAAATAGCTCAGCTGGAATTCCATCATCTCCACTAGCTTTGTTTGTAGTGATGCTTCCTAAGTCTAGAGAGAAGCAAGTAGATGCCTTCACCTTTTGCCTAGAAGAAACACCTTTAAATAAATAAATAAATAAATAAATAAAAGCTAAGACAAAGCCACAAGTTGTTCAGCTATAGTCACACATTGGGTTAAGAGGGACATTGTCAAGAAGACATTTTAAAGGACATATTCAGGGATGTTATTTCACTAAGGGTCCTATATTTGCAAAAATGTTTTCCTAATCAAACTGCTAAATCTGAAGGAGAGTGCACAGAAAGTATGAAGATGTAAAAGAACCCTGGGGCAGGCAGGGACAGGGGGTGGGGCAGGGAGGGTGTTGGCCCCTCAGATTCCCTTTCCAGCACATCACACAAATCTAAATGATCTAAGATCCTTGAATTTATTTTGCTGACTCGTTTGTCCTCCCATCACTCTCTCAAAATCAACATGAAAAGGGAAAACAGAGGTCTTCCAAGACTCTCTTTACATTCAGTAGTTAGTGGTAACTTATGACTATGTTTTCAACTTTCTTCTGTGGAGTCATTGACTCCTCCTCCCCTCTCAGTTTCCAGGGTCATTGGGCAACCCTTTATAAATCACGGGACTGGATTTGCTTTGTTTGGTCTTGTTCCAGCTTCTTCATTATCTCTTCTGTTGTGTACAACACAGTTTTATAGACACACCAGATAAAGTGGAGAAACAAAACCAGATTATTCCCAGACTGCTTGCCAGCTGATTTTAAATTAGTGCTTGCTGCTGGTACACAAAACAAGGAACAGTGTTTTATTCCTGAGTTTTTAGACTAGAAATGGGAGGGGCTAGTTAATTTTCGGTTCCGTCAAACATCTTTGTTCTTTCTTTGCCTCAGTTTCTTAATTTGTTTAACAGTGCTGTTTATAATTTTGTTTTCTTCCCCAATTCTCTATAGTGCAAAATGCCTTGGGTATTTTCCCACCATTCTAGTATCATTAAAAGGGAAGCAGGAAGGATGTATGTACAACCATTTATAATTATCTAGATCTTGCTTCCAGAATTTATTGGTCTTCAATTGTAGAGTTTCAAGAAATCTCTGAAACTATGTCAGTTCACAGAGTCAACCCCACAGACTTGATCCCTGGGCCAGGGAAACCCAGTGAGTTTAAATAAGTCACTGCAAGTCATATGGCTAGCTAGGTCATATGTGCCAGGACTTGAACCTATCTCTTAGTATTTTCAACTGAACACATAACTCATTTGTACTCGAATTTCAGAATGCTTAAGCAGACTCAAGTTTTGAGCTGGATTTCTACCTCAGTCCAGGATGACTCTTGGAAATATATGATCTGGAAGATTCTGAGATCTTGGTATGATTGCAGGGAATTATGGTCTGATTATGGGCTTCCCAGGTGGCCCTAGTGGTAAAGAACCCACCTGCCAATGCAGAGATGTAAGAGACCACAACTCCCATCCCTGGATGGGGAAGATCCCCTGGAGGAGAACATGGCAACCCACTCCAGTATTCTTGCCTGAAGAATCTCATGGACAGAGGAGCCTGGTGGGCTACAGTCCATAGCGTTGCAAAGAGATACGTCTGAAGGGACTTAGCACTCAGGCATGGTCTGATTCTGTGGAGAGTCTAAGAGACCTAACCCCCTCCTTGAACAGAACCAAATTCCCCAGAACCTCACACTCAACCCACTTTCTTCACGGTTGACTCAGAGCAGAGCTGACACAGCTGAAACATTCTAGAGTACACCCACATCTCTGGCTTAATGTGGACAGAGTGGAGTGGAGCAAGGATTCAAGATCAACCATTAGTCCAAAGGGTCATCTGTTGACCGTCATTAACTCGGTTATCACTGCAGGCCCGTATCCTCTCTTGAATTAGTTGTAAGTGAAATCTCTTCAAAACAAAATTTGCTTTATCCATATTTTTTTTTTACTTTTGCAGAAAGCCGCTAAAGACTCATCAGCGAATATGAATCACAAATCAGCCCCGTGTGCATGTGGGTTCTGTCCAAGTCGACACAAGAGGGGAACATTTTGTTTTAGAAATGTGAGACGTATGAAATGCAAATCTGCCAAGAACCTTCCTCCGTATTGCTCTGGGACTAGGCAGGGCAGCCTGGGACCTTGCGAGGGCGGCGCGGGGTGCGGGGGCGGGGGGAGAAAACAAGGCAAGTGTGAGCCAGGTAACGCCCTTGGGTGGGCCCGGGAAAGATAAGTGAGATCACAAGGGTAGAGAGCACTGAACATTTGTGTTCCACTGAGTCGGATCCATAATAAAGTTAGACAGTGGAGGTATGGAGGCCCCCAGAGTCCACAGCCTTTAGGTTCTCGGTGGGGGGCAGCAGGCAGGGAAGGGTCGACCTGGTTCTGCCAGAGGTTAACGCACGGTCCGGCGGATCCAGGAAAGTTCACCTGATTTTGCTAAAAAGCTGCAAATCCTGTGCGCAGAGGTAAACAGGGTTGGAAAGCGAAATCGGAACTGCAAAATTCAGGCCCTCGCGCAGGAGCACCCCTCTTTCCTTCCCTGCCCGATCCCCTCCTCCGACCCGGGATGAGAGCAGGGCTCGCCGCCCCCAGCAATCGGTTGGTCACTTGGGGGTCAGACTGCGGGACCCCGCCCATATGGCCTCCGGCCCCGCCCCTGACCCCGCCCACATCGATCGGCCCGCCC
>NW_011494566.1:449123-453064 GCF_000754665.1 Bison bison bison
GCCGTGGACTGCAAGGTCCGAGGGCCGGGGCTCTGGGAAGTGGGCCCGCTGGGGCCCCGGGAGAGCTGCGCGGGGCCAGGGCGGCTGTGCGCCCCGGGACAGCGCGGGGCGCGCGCGGGACGGGGGTCCCCGAGAGGGCCGAGCGCTCCCTTTTCTCGGGTTGCTCTCCGTTCTTGTCCGGCGCAGCTTCTTTGTAAGAAAGTGCGTGTGCAGAAAGCGGTGCCCGGCGCGCGATCGAGGGCTTGGGGGCCTCCAGGGCGGGAGGATTGGAGAACCGGACCGAGTGCACGGTGCTTGGTGCAGTCGAGGAATGTGCGTGGGTCCGGGCCGGGGTTCGTTCCGCCTGGAGACCAGCGGCGACATGCAAAACGACAAAACAACAACAAGAGTTTGGCACGTCCTCCCAGTATAAATAATGTCCCTAAGATGGCTGACATCATTACAAGCCTAAACCGCAGTTGCTTCCTTACTTTCGTTTCCAGGCTGAACTGCACTGGGACTAAGTCCGGCTCCTGTAAGCCTCTTAATTTTAAAAGCGTTTTTTTTTTTTTTTTTCGTTTAACCTTCTCTTTTTCCACGGCCTTTTGGTAGCGGCAGGTGAATTTCGCCTTGGGGTCTGGAGAGGGAGGAAGCGGGCGAGGGGAGAAGGCAAGGTGATGGTCTGCTCAGAATAGGTTTTGGCTGTTCACTTTGTAACTGAAATATTCCCAGTAAAGGTTACTGATAGCTATCTGAATGTTAGTGTAAAACCGACAGTTCACTTTTAAATTATATCAGCAACTTTACGAGAACCCCTTAAGCTAAGTGAAACTAAACAAACTTGTTCTACGTCTCTTTCAAAATTGTCCTTCATCCCTTTTAAAATTGTCCTCCGTCCCTTCAACAACTTTTCTTTATTTTACAAAATCCCCCCTTTAGCCCTAAGCGAAAATCCGGAGAGGAACTGTTATCGTGCTACAGTAATACTCATTTAGGATGTGATTGTAATTGTCTCAGAAGTTGAATAAACAGGAGAGGTTCACAACCTTTCTACCAGATCTTCTTCAGGCTGCAAAAATTTAATCCTATACAAATTAGTTGTAGAATTATTTATGATCGTAACTTTTTATTTTTTTGTTAGCATTTTTCAAGACCTGCTATAAGTAGGGTAAACTTAGTTTTAACTTTAAAAAACCCAGTAACTTGGGCAGATATAAGGACTGTTTTTTAATATATTACTACTACTGGGAAACGCAGTGTGAAAAATGTTTGAAAATACAGTGTTAATCTGCACGTGCCTGTCCTGGGTTTTTGAAAATGTTCTAGTTAAAAACACAAATGTCAGGAGTTGATTTTTAAATGACTGTCTTGCCTTGAAATAGGAAGTGAACAGATTCCCTAAAAGGATTAAGCGTTTTGGTATTGGTATTGTTTGCCTGAATCCATTGCAAAGAGTCTATGTTTTAGAGAAAATGTTTGGAATCCACAGAGGATAATTCCAGCAGCAAATTATTATCAGAGCTCTGTATTTGTCTAACATTCATTGTACCTAAATTAGATTGATATTCAAGAACCCCATCATAACAGACTGAAATACATATATAGAGATTAGGTAGATTTTAATCCTATTACATATCTTTTAAAAAATCCTATGAACAAATACAATTCCTCTCATTAAAAAAGAGGAAGAAAGGATCCAGTGATGTCACTTCAGATAGCTTTTCCGTGTTCCTGTTGTGAAGGAGATTTGAAAAAATCAGAAATAATTTGCTGGGTAGCTGTAAATCTGATTTTGGCCATTTATTGTCATTTCTGAAACGGTGACTGTGTTTTCAGATTCTCACAATTTCACCATATTCAAATATTGTGGTCATAGCAGCAGTTAAAAAAAAAAAAAGATAACCATTCCTAGCTCTGTTTTCTCAGATCCCCATATCCAAAGAAAAATACTGGAACTAAGCTGTGAGGGCCTGTCTTCCTTTATAACCACACAGCAGTCATGGATGAACTGGCAGATATAAAATGACTAATACTTTTTCGAGCTGTGAACTCAAAGACCTCTTAAGTGAGTGACAGAATATTGCTGTACATTAGAAGGAGAATCATTATAACTCGTCAGTCACTTAACAGTAAAAGCAAACCTTACTTAGTAACAGGCATTTGCAGACGGTCTCTTAGAGCTGGAACAGTGATTACATAATGTTCTCTGACTTCTTCGGGTGACGGGTGACGGTATCATGACCACTGAGTTTGACTCTCCGAATTTTGCACAGAATCAGCCTTCCTGTGTTTGCCTGGGGCATTTCCTTGCCTGGTTGGTCTAGAGGATCCGGTTTAGCTAGTTATGAGCAAGAACTCCTAAACAAGAATTTTGAGTATCTTTAACTCTCCCAGACCACAGTGTCCTGAAGACCATTGTTTCTCCAGATGTCCCCTTAAGGATCACCTGGTATCACCTGGGATTCTGGTTTAAAAATGCAGATTCTTCAGACCTTCTGCAGTAAAGAATTCTGATCCCTCCAGTCGGCTGGCTTATGTAACTCACATTCCAGTACTTTTACACTGCTCCTGTCTTTGGCCATTTCTTTAGCTCTTTTCTCTGGAAGCTGTTGCATTGTCCTATCTTTTAGATTTGTCTTTTCAGTAGCTATTAATCCCAGCAGCCACATCTGTGGGTTATATTGTCTCAACTAGCTTGCTGTTTATTATTCTTTCTCTACATTTCCCCCTAGGTTTTATGTAATAGAGGTGAATTTGAAATTATGAATGTTTTATGTGAGAGGCAGCAATTCATTCATGAACTTTTGTGTTTTTACTTTGAACTTTGACACATTGTTATATATGTGTAAATATCAAAGAAAATACTTAATGTCCTGAGTCAGAAGTCCCAGTTTTGTCAGTACACAACTGCTTGATCTTGGGTTTAAGGTTTTTTTTTTTTGAAGAGTTCTTTATGTATAAGATGACAGGGTGGGACCAGATGGTCTGTAGAGGACTCTTCCAGTTTTAAAATTCTATGAAAATGGCAAGAATTACATAATTATATTTGGCAGGAGTCAGATTGTTTTAACTGTGAAAAATAATAGTTCCCCTCTCACCCTAACTAGACTGTTCCTTTTTTTCCTCCCCTTGTTCAGCTTGTTACATGCCTTCCTCTTATTAAGTAGCTGTGGGTCACGGAGAAAGGAGATGGCTAGAGGTATTATGTAATAAGCTAAATTTTCATTTTGGGTTACCTCACTGTAGAACAGTAGCTGTCAATAACTCGTGTTGTCATGCCTGATTATGAAATGCCTTTTCCAGTATCAGGCCTTGAAGAAGCTCAAGTTTTCTTCCTAGGTATCCCTGTAAATTGTTTTGCTGATAATGTTGCCCCTTCTCTGCAGTGCATCGTAGTTGTAGACATCCTTAAAAGGAAAAGTGAAATGCTTGTGGAGGGGAAAGAAAGGGCAGGATGGGAAGCCTAAGTGAAGGACTACTAACCCAGTAAGTTCTGAGTCACCCATCACAAAACGGCTATCTCCCTCCTAATTCTTTTCACTTTCTGGCATTTCTCTCTGCATAAAACAGGACTGGTCATTTAGCTTTTTGGTGATGTTGGTGTTCGTTTTATTTTTTGTTTGTAGAGGGGAGGAGGAACATAAAATCTGACGCCATATACTGAAATGTTTTGGTCTTTAGAGAAGGGATGGGGAGCTTGCTTCCCTTCAACAAAAGTGCATATCATTACCCCGTTGTATAATTTAGTGTCGGTAAACCATTGACCAGCAAAAACTTTACAGTCGCTGCATTTTAGTTCTTTATGAGGGTATTGATATCTGAAGTGAGGATTTAGTGCTGGGAGATAAATTAATTGCCCCTGTGCATACCAAGTGACCTTGGCAGGATCTCTTGTGTCCACATGCCTCATGGGCAGCTGCTGCTCCAGAGGGTGGAAAAATTGTATGTTGTGCAGCTGAAAA
>NW_011494566.1:453164-467170 GCF_000754665.1 Bison bison bison
GCCCCAAGACCCTGCTTGGGGTCTTCCCAGTGTCACCTTAAACATAATCTTCTTCGGACTAGATAGAACCGAATATATTATCCTTGGCAAAATCATCAACCTGTAAGACATTTTGGAATTCATCTCAGCCATATTAGAGATTTAGGTGCATAGAAGTATTACTTTAACCAGAAATATCTCTCGGAACACATGGTACAGGCCTATTTAAATTCACTTAGAATTTAACTTAAAAATTTTCAATGTGTTTTGCTAGAGCTTGATGTAAGGTGGGACGTTTTATTTCTTATTTGTTCTTTCATACTCTAACCTAAATACCTGGAATGTCTGTTTAAAAGGCATTTTCCACTCCCCCCCCCGCCGCCCCCAAAGGAAAATGCTTTCTGAATTCATGGCACAACTAGAACTTCAGGAACTCTTTCGTTTATCACAGTGTCAGCAGAGGAAGAGCCAGAAAAAAATTTGTCTTTTCAAAATGACATCAGTGAATCCATCCTCTTAAACTTTTTGGTAAACTTGTCACTTTTTATTAGAGCTTCAACTAAAGGAGTTAAGGACTTTGCCATCAAAGGACTTTTTCAGGCCATAGCTGCTGCCTGTTAAAAATAAAGGATTTGACAGTGCTGAATTTCTGAATGTGGTGGTTTTTGTCAAAATGCTGTAGAAAGCAATAACACTGGAGTTATGTTTTCAAGAAGCTTATGTGTAGTTATTTCCTGTCTTTCCTATTTACTTTGCACAGCTTAATAATGAAAATTTTACAGGGTAGACAACTGAAAGTTGAAAATTAGAAATTTTTTTACAGATACACCCTAAGAATATCATTAAAAATCTTTCAGTTGTGATTTTCCCTTTTAATCAGTGTTTATGATACATATACTTAATAGCTTTAAATAATCCTATTTTATGTTACCAACAATTGAGCAAAATTGTAAACAATTGAAGTTTTTTTGAATTCTTGAATTGATCAAAGGGAAAAAAAGAACTTAATAACTTAATGAAGTATTTCTATAATTCTGTCATTTGGGGGAAAATCAAGTAAAATGAACATAAACTTACACAGAAGAATTCTTTAAAAGTGACAAAATTACTCTTGTATTTATGATAGATATTCTAATCTTTCATTTAATTATCAATATTTATTGATAAATGATAATATTAACATTGATAAGTTTCTAGCAGTAATTATATGAGCTAGAGCTAAGATATATTTGTCAAAAGATAAATTAATGTTGAAATTAAATTTGCACAGTTTATAAATCCTAAACATTTTCAATTTAAAAATGTAGGGAGTTTATTTGCAAAATTCATGCTAAGTGGGTGTGAGGTGTTGAGTACTTTCATATTCTGAAATACTTGCATAAACCTTTTTTGGCATAGTTGAATTTCATATTTTAAAAAAGAAGGTTTAACGAAGTTTTGTATGCTTGGATGTTTTTAACTTTTAATGCCAAAATTAATCTTGGATTGTTTTCTCTGCTTTAACTATGATTATGATGTTTAAAATTTTGTAATATAAAAACCTAAAAGGTAAGTTGCATTATTCAGTCACGTACTGCAACATCCAGAAGAAGAATCATCTTTATGCTTGGAAAAATGACTTTTCAAGGTCAGTCCATCTAGGTCTGCAGTTTTTTGGGGGGGTGGGAGGACACTGTGTGGGTTTTGTGGGATCTTGCTTTCCCAACCAGGATTTGAACCCTGGCCACGCAAGAAAGCCTGGAATCCTCACCACTAGGCCACTCGGGAACCTAGGTCTGCATTTCTTAAAATTCATTTTTTTTTCCAGCCAGCCTCTCTAGTATCTCATTTCTGCTGTATATACCATGGCAGTTTTTTCATTTTTCATTTTCTAGCTTTCTCTTCAATTTATTTTACCTTGCTTTCATTTTAATGCTAGGAAGAGTTTCCCAATTCCATCAGTTTTAGCTCGAGCAAAAACTAGGCATGTTAAGCAGAGTTGGCAAATTCAATACTCTTGGGCCCAAGTAGATGTTTTAGTGAAGCCAAGCTTTTTTCTTTTTTCATTTTTTTGCATATTAAGCAACTTAGACTATTCTTCATTTTCATTTAAAAAGTGAAGGATCCAATGTTGCTTGATCCTCCAGGTTTTAAAGGCAAGCTGGAATCAGTTTCATTTAAAACTTGATTTTTAAATATTAACAACTAATTCATACAAGAATTTCATGCAGAGACACAGATGACGGACACAGGCCACTGTTTTACAGTCTGCTTTACAGTGGAGAGCAGAACTGGCAGATTATGGCCTACTGCCTGTTTTTGTATAACCCATGAGCTAAGAATGATTTTTTAAAATACATTTTTAGATGTTTGGGGAGAAATAATCAATTTCTTCCATTTGCCCCAGTTCCCTCACAGTCGAAAAAGGGGTATCGCTTGGGAAGCCACACCGTCTGCTTATTGAGAACTCAGACTATGCAGTTTATACTTGAAGGGTTTAGATTCTGTCTCTACCATCTCCTGCAATACTTTGGGGAAGTTACTACAACTCTCTGTGTCTTCCTCCATCAGCTAACTGGGGAATAAGATAACTTGTAAAAAGTGTATCACAATACCTGGAACAGTGTATGACTCAGTAGATGCTGTTATTACTACTACAGTTTGGTTTTTTTTTTAATGATTCAAACTTTTATTTGGCACCACTGCAAGATTTCTGGAAGTAGACTTCAGGGTGGATGTCCCTGAGTGCTCAGTCATGTCCAGCTCTTTGCGACCCCATGTACTGTAGCCCGCCAGGCTCCTCTGTCTATGGCGTTTTCCAGGCAAGGGTACTGGAGTGGGTTGCCCTTTCCTCCTTCCTCCAGGGGATCGAACCTGAGGCTCCTGTGTCTCCTGCATTGCAGGCGGACTCTTTACCCTCTCAGCCATAGGGGAAGCCAGGTAGAAGAAAATTAATGAAGCAGGGCAGTTACTCATTTTATACTGTTTTTTATAGACTAATACCTCAAATTCAACACTGTTTTCAGATAGTGTTAGAGCCTACTGGCAAAGATTAATATTACTACCTGGATCTGATAACTTGGGCAAGTCCCAGAACCTCCCAAGCCCCAGTTCCCTCACTGGTAAAATAATATAATGGCACTGACCTTAAACAGTGTTCTTGTGGTAGAATTAACAGTCCCTGGTACATAGAAACTCATTAAATGTTAGCACTTTCCCCCAAATCCCCATCTGTTAAAAGTCCCATTTTTACCCCCCTCCTCATTCTTCTGTTGGAATGTTACTTCTTGTGTTACTGTTATTGCTCATCCCTACTTCACATGTCAGTTAAATTGCAGTATTGTTACATAACACCCTGCTCCCCTGAGATACTCTACCAGAGAGTCATTCCTGCAACATAAAAATCCTTAGCGTTCAGTAGCTATGTCCATTTTTGTATAGAAGTATTTCTTATTACAGAATAGAACGTTATATAATTTTATAAATTTAATTTGGGGTTTAACCAAAGTAATACTTAGTTTTAAAATGCAAATAACTGTCCTGCCCTATCTCTGAAGAATGCACATTTTTTGGGGAACCCACTTTGTACATTAATGGTTCTCAAACTTTTTGGTCTCAGGACCCCTTTGTATTGAATTGTTGAGGGTCCCAAGGAGCTTTTGATTTATGTTGGTTATATTTATTAACGGTATTCAAAATTAAAACAATATTTATAGATTTAAAATAATACAAAACCTATAACATGTTAGCAAGAATAACATTTATAAATAAAAATTTCCATATAACCAACAGACTTTAAGAACAGTAAGAGCAATGTCGTTTTAAATTTTTACCCTTTATGGAGTGGCTTAATAGAAGACAGCTGAATTCTCCAGTTAGCTTCTGTGCTGTGTCACACATTCAGCTTCTGGGAAACTCCACTGTACACTGTCCAGAGAATGAGAATTGGGGGGGAGTCTTATTTTTATTACGAAATTAGTTTTGACATTGTGGACCCCCCTCACATTGTGGTGTCTGTCCCTAGAGCGCATTTGGAGAACTTCTAAATACTTGCTATTTCATGGTTTTTGTTTTCATTTTTGTTTTTTGCAATTTTTGTATTACCTACTGGTAATACCTTTCTAAAGGTAGGTATTTACCTTCCTAAATACGAAGTGACTATTTAGCCTTTTTTATTTGTTTATATAGTATATACATAGTCTCTTCTCCTGGTATAGTTATAGTAATGTCTGGTTAAATTGCTGATCCATGCTTTTATTGTAATTGACGTGAAACTTAGATCGGAGTAATGTAGTATAACTTTTTCTACTTCCTTTCTTGTACAAAGCCATTATTTTCCCTGAATTTGATAATTGGCTTCTTGAGTCGAAAGAGGGTTACTTAATTTTCTGTGTATTGTTAGTTCATCCTCAATGTCTCTGACAAACTTTCAGATAACAAACTTTCATATCTACAAACTTATCAGATAATTTACTGAGTTTTCTATTTTTCTTGGTGATATTTCACTTGTCATTCTTCAATCTTTCCACCCAGATGGTTGTACTCTAGGTATGTGGCTGCACAGATGTCCTGAGAGTAATTATTATCCTCGAATTATTCTGCCTTTGCCTCCATCCTCTGTTGGATCTTCAGTTTTATAAATCCAAGAAACAGCATTTAGATGAATTTTTTTTTTAAGCCTGTCTGAGAATCTTTATTCTGTCTTTACATTCAATTGATAATTTATCTGGGCATAAAATTCTAGGTTAGCTGTAATTTTCTTTCAGCTTTTAATGGTGTTGCTCCATCTTCTAGTCTGATGCCATTCTGGTTCCTGGTTCTTTGAATATGACCACTTTGGTTTTACTTTTCCTCAGGAAGCTTGAGGTTTTTTTCCCTTATGTTTTCAGCTTTTAAAATTTCTATTGACATACTTTATCTTCTGTCATTTCCATTTTCTGGCTTATGGTTTATTTGTTTATCCCTTTACCATCACTCTGTTGAGCTTTCAGGAGGAAGTAAAGATGACTGTTTAACTGGAAATCAATAACAGGACTTTCAACTCAGCTGTCTTTGTAGCTTTAAGACTTACTAGATCGTTTTATTTAACATTGAAAATGGAATTTTAATGATAATAATAGAAAACAATAGGAATAGTAGATAATAATGGGAAACCATGTTCATTTTTATTAGCATCAATTTAAGGTCTGACAGGATAACCTATAGAGAGGCATCTGTTTGTCTCCTTTTTTAATATTCCAAAATTGTCTTTTCATGAGTAATTTTAGACACAACTCCCTCACTGCCAACTTCATGATTTTTGCTTTGTTGCTTTATTTCTGTAACTTTACTGGCTTCATTTTTGTAATAACATCTTGCCTTTTTCATCTCTGAAATGTTTATATCCTAGTGAGCCTGAGTTATTTTTCCTTCATTGTTCTTCCTTCATGTGCATATGCTTTAAATACTTTTTCTTACTATCCTTTGTGAATTTGATGAGTAATAGGGAAAAATTCTGTTAACTTCGTCAGCACGTTAATGACAACAACACTACTGTTGTAACGGTTAACACGTGGTGCTTCCTGTGAGTGTGACTCAATTGAGTAAACCTCTTATGATAGGGGAAAGCTGGAGAAACTCCGGTCATTTCTGGTTGGATATTTATCTGTAAAATGACGTATTGGACTAAAGGACCTCTCATGGCTCTTGTAGAGAGGATCGTTTCTTTCTAAGAAGTATACTGATCACACAGTCAGAGGCCACTGTTGCATGACCAGACCTTATACTAAGAAGTTAAAATTTACTGAACGCCCAACCTTCAAAAAACCCCTAGTGTAACTCAGAGAGACCGACCAACTATGTAAACCAAATTAATCACAACCTACTTAAATATCTGTATCTGTTTTCACAAGAAAACAACCCTCCTGGATCCAAGAGTGAGGCGAGTAGGGGGATAAGGGAGCGAAATCACATGACTGCTGGCTGATTACTGTACGTGTATTTGGTGCTAGGCGTAGGTGAAAAGCACGTTTTACAGTGTATTCACTATATAGATACAAATATCTGTGACCTCAGGACTGGAATTATTTTTTTCTAATAGTCATTTTGTATAACTTCTGAATTTCTGAACTTGGATGGAAGATATAGCTTTCCACCTTTGAATTATTTTATGCTTTTAAAAGACTATATGTGGAATTTTCTTGTCAAAAATTCTGCATTTTAGATGGAATGACTCATATTTGAATACAAATGTATAATTATCTTGTTGAATGACATTAAAATCAAAGATGTATACAAAAATGAGTCCAGAACAGGTTTCCTTTCCCCCTCCTCTAATCTTGACACGTAATTCTATGATGAATTATAGAGTAGAGCATTCCTATCATATTTGAAAATCTTTGGAAGATGGTTGATACTCTCATTAAGAACAGTATGAACTCATGATTCAACCAGTAGCAGAAGAAATCTGTCTTGACCAATTTGTCTATCCCTAGTAAAGACTGTTACTAACAGTAAATGTCATTTGTATATAATAGTGTTGTTTACAAACATCTGTCTGTTACTGCTAGTCTAGGTTTTTCTTTTGACTACCCACTACCTTTATATCTCACTAATATGAATTTGAAAACCTGATGAAATATTACACTTCTCTTCAGTGTAAATGGAATAAATGCTGTATAGAAATGGTCATCTTTTAAAATAAGTAGAAAAAAGAATAGAAGATTTTAAGGTATTCATATATTAATATTCTGCTATGTACCAGGTACTCTGCTTGCTCCTAATCATGTAAAAAGTGATCAAGTGACAATCCATCACTAAAAGCATTTACAGCCTGATCTTTTTCTTTTTTATAGCTCTGGCCTATTTTTTTGTTTAACCTCGGCCTGTGCTAATTTTACATATGCCAATAATTTGGTTCAGATTTTCGTATTTCTCACGTAGTTAAATTGTTATGCAGTGGATTTAAATTGTTAATTTTTTAATTCCTGTTTTGCTCTTTGTGTCACAGGATTTGTTAACAAATAAAGGACATTAAAGAGAAATTGGTTTTGTAGACATTATAATTTTAGATTAGTTTCTGTTTTGAAAAATCTCTCCCTACTCAAGTGTAATATAATGCAATAACCTTATTATCCATATAATGCCAATTACTTGGAAAGCTGCTCCCTTTTTGCATCTCGTACATAAGATTTCTCATGTGGACTTTCTCACATGGTTGAGATAGTAGCAGTCTTACTTACTTGAAAAATCAAATGAGATAAAATTCAGTTTTACTTATTTAAATAAGCAACAGAAACTGCAGACAGATGTTTGGTGGCTTTATAGATTTTTTAGCTTCTTAGCCGTAGATTTTTGTGTTTTACATATAGCGGAATATAGTTGGTAACCAGTTAATGCTGTTAATGGTGAACAGGTTGCTGGATCATGTCTTTTTGATGCTTCCATGAGGGGAAAGAAAGCTAATGTAGAAGCCAGGTGACTTTAGAACAAGTGCTAGTGGCAAATGAATGACACTCCTGTTCCACATGATAGGAATCAGATGGAGCAATTGCCTGTGTTACTTCAGTGGTTTGAAGGGTCTAGTTAGGAAATTATTTTGGAAATATTTAAAAATAGATCTTCAGTGATGACCCAGGTTTTTATTTTTAATTCTTACTGGAATAGGAAGTCACTTTCTTTTCCTCTCTAGTAATGTCTTTTTCAGTTGGCTTTTTCAGTACTTTGCTGTTCAGTTCTGTCGCTCAGTTGTGTCCGACTCTTGGCGACCCCATGGACTGCAGCACACCAGGCTTCTCTGTCCATCACCAACTCCTGGAGCTTGTTCAAACTCATGTCCATCGAGTCAGTGACGCCATCCAACCATCTCATCCTCTGCCATCCCCTTCTCCTGCTGCCTTCAATCTTTCATTTATGGGGTCTTAGGAAAAAATCCTCTCCTTGCTCCTCATAAGCTGGGAAAGGAGAGGAATTCAGATTTATTGGAGTATTAGTTACATACTGAAAATTTCAGCCCGTCGAGCTTTATACAGTTCTGTTAATTTTGACCAAGATATGCAGTTGTGTGATCATATCACTTTGTAGTCTGTTCCAGTTTTCTGTTTCTATAATTTACCTTTTCCAGAACCTCATACTGATGGTATTATACCGGGAGTGGCTGTCCTTCATTCTCATTGTTCCTGTCCTGAGAACTGGGCTTCATCTTGAACATCTTTGATGCCCACAGTTCTTGGACCATAGCTTTCTCTGAGCTTATCCAATACCCGGCTCATCTCTGTCACCATTTTTGCTTATGCCATTCATGCTTGGATTTATTCTTTGCCAAAGAATACCTGTTCTGTCATTTAAAGGATTAAGATGCTTTATTCACCATATTAATCTAGTCTCTACAACCCAGAACTCTAAATCCTTTTATGTGGAGAAGTGGTTTAAAATTAGATACTCAGAAGGAATCGTACATACCTAGTCATAGGTATGGAAGTGAAGATTGAAGTTCAAAACTAAGTGACTATGGAAAAGAACTTAGTATGTTTGGTTTTGACTATGCCAAAGCCTTTGACTGTGTGGATCACAATAAACTGTGGAAAATTCTGAACGAGATGGGAATACCACACCACCTGACCTGCCTCTTGAGAAATCTGTCTGCAGGTCAGGAAGCAACAGTTAGAACTGGACATGGAACAACAGACTGGTTCCAAATAGGAAAAGGAGTACGTCAAGGCTGTATATTGTCACCCTGTTTATTTAACTTCTATGCAGAGTACATCATGAGAAACGCTGGGCTGGAAGAAGCAGAAGCTGGAATCAGGATTGCCGGGAGAAATATCAATAACCTCAGATATGCAGATGACACCACCCTTATGCAGAAAGCGAAGAGGAACTAAAGAGCCTCTTGATGAAAGTGAAAGAGGAGAGTGAAAAAGTTGGCTAAAGCTCAACACTCAGAAAACGAAGATCATGGCATCTGGTCCCATCACTTCATGGGAAATAGATGGGGAAACAGTGGAAACAGTGTCAGACTTTTCTGGTCTCCAAAATCACTGCAGATGGTGACTGCAGCCATAAAATTAAAAGACGCTTACTCCTTGGAAGGAAAGTTATGACCAACCTAGATAGCATATTCAAAAGTAGAGACATTGTTTTGCCAACAAAGGTCCGTCTAGTCAAGGCTGTGGTTTTTCCAGTGGTCATGTATGGATGTTAGAGTTGGACTGTGAAGAAAGCTGAGCACCAAAGAATTGATGCTTTTGAACTGTGGTGTTGGAGAAGACTCTTGAGAGTCCCTTGGACTGCAAGGAGATCCAACCAGTCCATTCTGAAGGAGATCAGCCCTGGAATATCTTTGGAAGGAATGATGCTAAAGCTGAAACTCCAGTACTTTGGCCACCTCATGTGAAGAGTTGACTCATTGGAAAAGACTCTGATGCTGGGAGGGATTGGGGGCAGGAGGAGAAGGGGACGACAGAGGATGAGATGGCTGGATGGCATCACTGACTCGATGGACATGAGTCTGAGTGAACTCCGGGAGTTTGTGATGGACAGGGAGGCCTGGCGTGCTGCGATTCATGGGGTCACAAAGAGTCGGACACGACTGAGCGACTGAACTGAGGAAGAAAAATGATGAAGGAGGAGTTGAGAAAAGTAGAACATAGATGAAAAGTTTATTTATGAAAATTTGAATTATTAGATTTTTTAAAATGTTGGCAGCTAATTCTATATTTTGTAAAAAAGTGTACAGGCTAAACAGCACACCCCCAGGCAGCCAGACTGTGCATACCCATGTTTATCCATATTACTGAATGTGTTTTAAAAAGTACATATTTTGAAATAAACTAAATCTACTTCTGATGCTATTCTGAGTTGAATAAATTGTATTTTTTTCCCCTGAATGTCAGTATTTATATTAAAGTGTTTTTACACCATCACGTTCTTTTTCTTTTTTGTAATATGATTTTTTAACTCTGAGAGATAGTTTCCTCTTTGGTAATTCTGGTTCTTACAGCACTGTTGTTGCATTTGCTCTAATAATGCAAAGTAATATTTCTGGGAGCTTTGAAAAAATGTCTCCTCATTCATTCTGCAAAGAAGGCTCATGAAGTGAGTTGTTAGTGTGGAACAGAATAAAAATTATATGAAAACCCTTGCATCTTGTCTGAGATCAGTTTATAATTGAAGCACATTTACTAAAGCCTCTTAGGGAACTCATTGAGGTGACCTAATTCTTAACTAATTGAAGTACCAGAACTGAATTTATCCTTCATTTTGCTTAAGATATAACTGGTTAAATAATTTGACTTTATAATACGGTGATAAGATTCATTTGAACCAGAGATTAGTAGTGTCAGAGTGCTAATGCGTTTGAAGCAGTTTCTTTCTGTTCCTACTGTGGAGGGTGACGAGGGTGATTCTGGGCCAGCGTGTGCTTCAGCATCTTCATTTATAAACTGGGATAAAACTTGAGGTTTTAGGAAGATTAATGAGATGATAATTGTATAGCACCTGTGGGAGTTCTTTTACCTTATCAGCATAATTTAAGGTGCACCAGTTTTATTGCAGTACCAGGGGAGGAAATGTCTGTTACTTATTTAAATTAGGCCAAGTGAAGTTACAGATCTCAGTGAAGATGTTCTTGTTCATGAGTGGTTTTCCTTTTTCTTACTGTTGTGGTTAATTATGAAATAATCCAAACATACCAGAAAAAAAGGAAGAGTTTAGAGTACCATTTATGTTTTTTTAAATGTTTTTTAAGTGTTGAATATGTGGTGTCATTTTTTAATCCAACTTGACTTTTTTGGGTTGAGAATTCTGTTTCTAAGATTAATCTCAAAGTCAGCAGTGCTAGTTGGCTTCATTTAGACTTTAATTGTATGAACCTGTAATACTTTATTTTTTACTTGATGGACATTTATTTCCAGTTTTTTTCTTAATGACCATTCTCCAGTTATCATTATTGAGCCTCTTTCTGTGTACAAAAGTGTTTAGGGTTATAGTGCTAGGAATGGGATTACTGGCTTGTAAGATATATACATACCTTTAATTGTATTAGATCCTGCCAGATTGTCATTCAAAACATTTGTACCAGCTCCTGTCTTTGTGCGAAAGTTCTCAATTCCCATTGTTCCACACTTCTCCAGCACTGGTGTTGTTAGACTTTCTTTTATTGCCGACAGTATAGGAACTCAGT
Organism: Bison bison bison; assembly: GCF_000754665.1. Taxonomy (NCBI): domain Eukaryota; kingdom Metazoa; phylum Chordata; class Mammalia; order Artiodactyla; family Bovidae; genus Bison; species Bison bison. The sequence goes on from NW_011494566.1 coordinate 464,284, forward strand.
TGATATTTTTTTCTCTCACTCCCCATATTGAAATAAACTTTATAGGCAGTAGGACTTCCTTGGTGAACTAGTGAGTCTACCGGCCAGTGTGGTGGACACAGATTCAATCCCTGGTCTGGGAAGATTGCTTATGCCAAGGGGCAGCTAAGGCCGTGCACCTCAACTGCTAAGCCTGTGCACCCTAGAGCCCATGCTCTGCAACAGGAGAAGCCACTGCAGCGAGAAGCCCGTCCCCCAAAAGTAGAGAAAACCCATGCACAGCAACGAAGACCCAGAGCAGCCAAAAAGAAAAAGAAACAACTTTCCAGACAGTAAAATGCACTTGTTTTATGTATATAACTTGATTGAAATTATGGTCATTGTGTAAAGTCATATATCCACCACCACTCATGATATGAAACATTTCCATCACCCTAAAAAATTTCCCCAGGGCTCTTCTATCTTCCTTTCACCCTGACAGCCACTAAGCTGCTTTCTGTCATTGTAGTTTTTCCTTTTCATAGCTAGTCTTTTGTGTTGGAATTTTTTCACACTAATGTTTTTGAGATTCAGTGTGATTAAACCACACTTTATTTATCCATGCGTCAGTTAGTGGATAGTTCTGTTGTTTCTGCTTTGGGGCTATTATGAATAGTGATGCTCTGACTATTTATGTATAAATCTTTGACCTGTTGATTTTTAATTACTGATCTTCAGCAATTTTGCTGAACTCTAATTAGTTTGAATAATGTGGCTTTCTCAGGTTTTCTGCAGAGACAGTTATATCACTTAACATAATGACAGCTTTGTATTCTTTTTCCTAATCTTCTTTTCTGTCCACGTTCTGTCATTTTTGTGCTACGTAGGATCTCTAGTACAGCGTTGGAACAAAAAGAATCATTTCTAGTGAGCGTCCTCATATTCCTGACTTGAAAGGTTATGGTTTAACTCTGAAGCTTAACTGTTACATATGAGGTTTGGGACAGATTTTTGATCATTAACCTTTTTCATGTTAATGAATTTCAACTGTTCTAGTTTGAAAAGAGATTTTATTATGAATGGGAGTGAGAGTTTATCAAATGCATTTCCTACGTATTTTGAGATGGTCATGGGGCTTTTCTTTAATCTTATATGTGGCTTTTTTTTCCCTCTGAGCTTAGTCTTTCAAGTTTTAAAATTTAGTTATTTAAAATACATTTTTAAATCACTTAGGTTAAAAACTCTTCTATCTTGAGTATACTTTCATCGCTTCTCCATGACTAAGACTGTAATAAAGGAACATCATTTAACTGTCATGCATACTGTTAATTTTAACTGTAAATTGCTTAAGGTCTCAGCCATGTCTTAATCACATTTGAATTTCCCACAGGACGTAGCACAGCACATTGCAAATAACAGGCCCTTAATGTTGAGCTGGGCTAAGTACTTAGGGCTACTGCTGCTGCTACTGCTAAGTCGCTTCAGTCGTGTCCGACTCTGTGCGACCCCATAGACAGCAGCCCATCAGGCTCCGCCGTCCCTGGGATTCTCCAGGCAAGAACACTGGAGTGGGTTGCCATTGCCTTCTCCCACTTAGGGCTACTATTCTTCGCTAAAGAGCCACAGTCTCTTGTGGGTTAGTAAATTCTTAGGTTGCCCCCACCTTTCATTACCATTCTGGCTGTTGATGTAACTTTGGGGGTCATTAAAAAATAACCAAGTTTTAAATTTTATCCACTCATCAATTACTTACTGAGTGCCAACTAAATGCCAAGGTTGGGTTGGTGCTACCATACTAACCTTACAGGAATTTAGAGAAAACAAGAGATTAGTTAGACTTTGAAGACCTGGTACCTCTTTTAAGAAATAAATGATTGTAGAAGTTAGATTCTTTGGGGAAATTTAAATTTTTATTGCCGTAGTCCTGAAATGTGATTTTTGAATGAACAAGAGATAGCATGTTGCATAAAGTACCTTTGTGAGCTGCCCCAGTAACTTGTCCATTCTCATCTCTGCATCAGTTGCCACCACGTTGGGCACTCTAGCCATACCCCAGGTGGCTCTGGAGAAGTAGCGCGTTCTGGTTATTCATTCTTTGCCCTACATATGATGCCCTTTAACTCCACCTTCTGCGTTAATGAGTATTTGTCCTTCATTCCACTCCAGTATTTTCTCCCCTGAGAAGTCTTTCCCAAATCAGTCCTCCTGTGTTCTCTACCTTCACCTAGTAGAGCTTGTATCATATTTATGTTCTTTTTTGTAGATTGATTTTCCAGGCTGACCTGAATGCTCTCTTTCTTGGCCGTGGCTATATACCCATAGCACTTGGCCCATAGTGGACATTTATAATTTAGTCTTGAAAATATTGCTTGTTGACTCGTTAGAAATGATAGAGCAAAAGGCCTGGAAACTTGTCATCAGATTAACAGTTGGGACTGCGTATTCCTTTACGAGGGTCTGCGCATGCTCTCTGGCTGCTCCTTGAAGTGCTGCTACTGAAGAGGGCCTGCCAAAACAGGGGGCTGTTACACACACATCTGACGGTCTCAGCAGCTGATACCAAATATGTAGAATTCACTGTTGTCCATCTGTCATTTGCATCTCCCCACCCTGCCTCCACCCTAAAATTAATTATCCTTGGAACTGTTTCCTGTCTTCTTAGATATTGGTGTCAGACAAGGGCTCAAGCAAAACACTGTATGTTCTTTGGTATTCGGGTTTCATAATGCCTGATGACTCCATGGAATTCTGTTCACAGATGGGATGTCTTACCTGACCTGATATATTCCTTAGGTGTATTCTCTGGTACACACTACTTCTTGCAATGCACTTGTCGTCCTCTCTAAGTATACATACAGTCTGTTGACAGGTACACCTACCACAGCAAAGTGTGATGATCTCACAGCATCTGAGTTAATCCCTAGAATTA
>NW_011494566.1:467270-508471 GCF_000754665.1 Bison bison bison
GATCTGAATTAGAGACATTTTTTCTACAGTGTTTAAACTTCAACCAACCCAGGTGCCTTAAAATTGTCCTTGGTTGGCTGGGTTACATGGGCTTGGGCTTTTCCCGAGTGATAGCAAGTTAAGATTCCTCATCTTAGAATTGAAAACGTAGCTTTAGCTTTCATTCTTTCCTCTCTGAACTCTTGCTTCAACTATATCCAGTGTTGTTTTTTTTGTTGTGTTGTTTTGTTTTGGCTGTGCCACGTGACTTGCAGGATCCCTGTTCCCCAACCAGGGATTGATCCCGGACCAAGGCATTGAAAGTTCGGAGTCACAATCACTGGACCACCAGAGAATTCCCTCCAGCATCGTTCATACAGTTTTCATTCCTAACTTATAAGTTATATCCTATTTATCTATGTAATTGTGGGGTCAAGTCTACTTTGTCCTTTAACCCATCCAATAGTGAGTTTTCCAAGTAAAGGTCAGAGTTATGTACAGTACTTGAGAGGCTGCACACACATCCTACTTACTAGGTCATCTTTTATTATGTTGGTTCCAAGTCCATTGGAGCCTCTCTTTTGCTGTCTGTACTGTTTTTTGAGCCACTTGTTATATAACACCAGCAGCTAATCTCATTTTTTTGTTAGCTCTTTGCACATAAACCTGGGTACAGATAAGTTAGCTGCAACTTTGACGTGGCAGGGTGGAAGGACTGAGTTAGAAGGCAAGTGTATCTAAGGACTGTTCATATCCTGATCCTTGGTGATGTGATGTTTCAGGGCTAAATTACCTCCTTGAATGGGTCGGAATCAGAATTCTAACAATTGCATACTAGTTGTATGTCTCTTAATCATTAAGTTTTTCCTACTGAGTCTTTCCTCAATTTTCTACTGCTTCTATCTTTAAAGTGAAAAACTTTCTTAAACTGGGATTCTTTAGGGTAGAGCAATGCATTAATGGAATTATTTCTGAATATATTTGTCCTACTTCTTTGAGATTCGGATTATTTAAAGAATCTGTTTAATATTATTTGGTCTGTCCCAGTTTTCCTGTTAATTTTTCTTGTGTTTGGTTAGGAATGGCTTTGTACCTAGTGGGAAATATTAACTACCTGCAGCAGGCTGACATATAATTTTATGAATAACCTCACATACCCTGAAGTTGTAATACACAAGATGTGCATGCGTGCTTGGTCACGTATGACTTTTTGTGGCCCCATGGACTATAGCCTGCCAGGCTCCTCTGTCCATGACATTTTCCAAGCAAGGCTACTGGAGTGGGTTGCCATCTCCTTCTCCAGGGGACCTTCTCGACCCAAGGACTAACCTGAATCTCCTGCATTGGCAGGCAAATTCTTTACCACTGAGCCATAGGAGAAGCCCGATACACACGACTCAGCACCATAATTTTTGCATGACAAAGTTGTAGCCTTTTCTGAATTTTTAAATATTAGAAGATATTTTAACCACAAAAATTATGCACAGAAAGTAGAAATTGTTGAGTATGTTACTGATTGCTCTAGAGGTATGGGTGGCAGGTGGGATGCTAAACGTCAGAAGAAAACTCTCCCAAGGGCCTGGTGTCTCAGCTCAGGAGGCATCGTGCTGGGGCCCGGTGCCACCACTGAATCATTCCTGGTGAATTGTGAGTAGCGATCTGACTTCTTTGGTCTTTTGTATTTTTGTTTACAAAGTGTTAATTCTTAAGGTTTCTTTCAGGCCTGACATTTCTGTGGTTCTGACTGGAGATAAGATACTGACCCTCAGTCTTTGACGTTTCAGGACCCAGATGAAGTGGTTCCAGTTGGCCAAAGAAGAGCTTGGTGTTGGTGCATGTGCTTTGGACTGGCGTTTATGCTCGCAGGTGTCATTCTGGGGGGAGCGTACCTGTACAAATACTTTGCATTTCAAGTAAGTGGGAGAATGCTAAGGACACTTCTGCCTTTCCGTCACCTGTACTAGAAGATTGGCCCAAACTTACTCTAAGCCTGTGCTTTTTGTCCGTGGCCTTTTAGCCAGAGTGGTGGTTCTGTTTTTGGTTATGTTCAAAAATTCCCTGAGCATAAGTTCGCTGAACCTAGTAGACAGTCATTAAAAGCAGAATAACATTGTTTTGAAATGCTGCTGACTGAAAGATATAGATTGCTGGATGATTTTTCAAAACTGACTAACCCTCAGTTTTCCTACCATAATTAATAGCTAAGTTATAGGATTTTTCAGTTGCCAATTGAATAAATATAGCAGCCTCAGATGTCATGTTGATAAACTATAGTTTATTGCATCGACATTTTGGGCTTCCCCACAGTAGCTTTTTGCTTCTGGGCCCAGAGTACACTTGTTGCATTTCTCTCTGCCTCTTTCTTAGCCATTGGGTTATCGTAAGAATTGGGACTTTGGCAATAATGCTGATGTAATTTAGGATGAAAGTTGTTTGTAATTTATTATAGAATAGGAATCCCAGTGGATTGAGACATAGTTTTTTTTCTTCTGATTACAATTATTAAGATTTATGATTTCTCTTTTGTGATTTATTTCTCTGGATTTAATCCAGTAGGTTTATTTCATTTAATATACCAGAATTTGGAGAAACTGTTGACAAATAGATTTTATTAAAATAATGAAACATTCTATAGTGCATGTATAAGTTTTGTGCTCATTTTCTGTATGTTTGAGATAATAGCATGGTGATAGACATTAGTGAAATACAAGTCATCTTTCTTAATGTAGTTTTTTATAAGAAATGTATTTTCGACATAAAAAGTCATTGCACTTCCACTGTCAAGAGATATTTGTTGATCTATCTTTTTGTTATATACTCATAATCTTTATTATATATGCCTAATTAAAAAAAATCTTTATAATGATTTGCTGTAATCTGATATTTTCCATTTAATTGTGGTATATTTTAAGGAAAAATGAGAGCTACCTGTATGCCTGTAGAAGTGACAGAAAAACCATCCCTTTTTTGGCTAATAAGAGAAAAATCATGTAATCAGTGAATCACAGCAAAATTAAAAGTATATTCTTTAAGAAAAATATTCCTGGTTTCTGAATATATTCCTTTTATAAAATTAAGGTCTGCAGGTGGAAAGAGGTGTGTGTTTCTTCAAATTTACTTGTCACCAGATGGATAATTGCTTTTATAGTCTATTTTTAATCAAATACAAAAAGTAAAGGAGAAATCAACTGCTTTTTTCCTTCTGAAACTGGTTTTTTTTTACAATACTTCAACACCTGATCTTAAAGAATGTGTTCACTTTGTAATTAAACTGTCTGACTTGTCATCTAAAAGTAGGAGTTTGCAAGCAAAATGCTATTTAGATAAAGGTGGCAGCTTAAGTAATACTTAACATTTAAAAACCTGTCTCCCACTGCATTGCTGAAATAGTGTTTAAACTCTCTATAGCCAGATGACGTCTACTACTGTGGAATAAAGTACATCAAAGATGATGTTGTCTTAAATGAGCCTTCTGCAGACGCCCCAGCCTCTCGCTACCAGACCATTGAGGAAAATATCAAGATCTTTGAGGAAGACGAGGTTGAATTCATCAGTGTGCCTGTCCCAGAGTTTGCAGATAGTGACCCTGCCAATATCGTTCATGACTTCAACAAGGTGAGCCAGGTGCCCTGAACTGTAAAAAGAATGCAGGTCCCTTGATGGATGCTTTTGTAGTTTTAATTTTAATATTGGCTAATGTATTCTATTTACGGTTTACTGTTTGAAAAGAAAGTTTTTAAAAAGGCCTTGGGTTTTTTCTGCCCTACAAGAAAAACTCCAACATTTGATGGGCTCTTTGTCTGAGGCCAACCCTCAGGGAACCTACTTTTTCTTCCCCTTTCCTTGTCTGTCTTAATGCACACCAGATGCTGTTCCTTCTCTGCTGTTAAATTGCTTTTAGAAATCTAAATATTTACATGTTTTGGTTGAACTCATTTTAATCCTTAGAACCATCCTGTTGAGTTAGTCTTTCTCAATCATGGTTTCTCATTTGAACCACAAGAACAGAGTTATTTAATTGACTTATTTCAGTCAGTTTCATCCAGTTCTCTGGTGGATGGTAGTAACTAGCCAATAGTTTCTAGATGCATCAGAGAGAAGTTAATTTTTATATATAATAGATGGATGCCTTGGAGGGCATGATGGTTTATAAGTGCAGGGACTAAGTCTCTTAATCAGATGATAGGGTATTGGAGTTAGTTTTAATAGTTTGTTATTACCTGATCAGTATGTAAATACTGACTAGTAGCAGAATTTCCTCTCCCCTTACTACTTCCATTCCTATCCTACCAAATTCTTGATTTGTTGACATGCAAGTGATTGACACATTGTAAAGCCAACCCATTTTAATGGTACAAATTGTTCTTAAAAATCCAGTTGCTGCCTGTTTGTATATTTGTAATATTTATACATCAATCTAACAAAAATATCATCTTTTTCTTCCCAGAAACTTACCGCCTATTTGGATCTTAACCTGGATAAGTGCTATGTGATTCCTCTGAACACCTCCATTGTCATGCCACCCAAGAACCTATTGGAGCTACTTATTAACATAAAGGTATAAAACTTTCAGATACTTCTTCTTATTGATGCTGTTATAGGATCTTGGAATTCCTTATTGAGAAATTAGCCCTATAGGAGCCTATCTTAATGACAGTATAGCTAATAACCATCTTATGACAAGTAACTGAGACTGGTGGTTTGGGGTTTTTTCCCTTGTCTCTTTTAATATTTTATTTATTGAAATTAAAATGTGATTTCTTAAATTACATCATAGGGCCAGAGAATAAATAGTAGGCTTTAAAGAAATAAGGTCAGTGTTGCAGCTATCCAATTTTGATACCATAGACAATATGTAAACAGATGGGCACAACTATACGCCAATAAAACTTTTAAAAATTATTGATTTATGTATTTTTGGCTGCACTTGGGTCTTTGTTGCAGTGTGCAGGCTCTCTCTTGTTGCAGAGCATGGGCTCTAGGGTGCATGGGCTTCAGTAGTTATGGCTCTTGGGCCTCGTTTTCCTATGGCATATGGAATCTTCCCAGAGCAGGGATCGAACTGTGTCCCCTGCATTGGCAGGCAGATTCTTAACCACTGGCTCATTGGAGAAGTCCCCAGTTAAACTGTATAGAAACAGATGGTGGATAATAGTTTGCCAATCTCTGTTTTGTATTACAATCTCTAAAAATTTTGTTTGTTTTCCTTGTCTGTTCAATGTATATTTTGAGATATCCATGTAATGTAATTCTTTTCCAAATGTAGGCTGGGACCTACTTGCCTCAGTCATATCTGATTCATGAACACATGGTCATCACTGATCGCATTGAAAACATTGATCACCTGGGTTTCTATATTTATCGACTGTGCCATGATAAGGAAACTTATAAACTGCAACGCAGAGAAACCATTAAAGGTAATACTTTTGAATGTTAGAGTGTTGGCAGAAAAGTTTGTTTCACTTCATTGTGTTAAGTTAGATTTAGTTGTAAGCTTGTCATTGTTACCAATACATTGGCCATGAGTAAGAAATAAAACTATATTGTACACTGTATATTTCTAGATTGCTGAAGAAGCATCTTAATTCTAAATCTCGTCTTTTCAGATGTAGAGCATAGGTGAATGTGAAATTCATTTCCTAGATGTGCTATTAGTTCACTTTCCATATGGTCCCCCTGTCTGCCTTTCCACCCTCCCACTTTGGTTCAGCCACACTACGCAAGCTCTGCTTACCCAAAGAGTCTCTAAAGTAGCTCTCAGGTGTGCACTCAGGTTCTAAGCAGAGTGTGCCTTTTGGATCACATTGAAGATAATCAGTCAGGTGGTTTAGAAAGGAACTGGACTGAAGAATTAAAAGCATTGACACAACTACGGTAGCTTTGCCAAATCGCTTAACCTTTGTTTTCTCATGTGATGATGTTATCTCCTCATTTCTTTTCAAGATCATTCAAAAAATACAATGAAAGTACAGGTGACGGAGCTTTAGAAAGTAAGACATGCCACGCAGATACACTATGATGTGATTTCTTTGAAATTGTGGCACCTGGTTAAATGCATTCCTGGCTTTTTGTTGGCACTTTTGATGATTCTGATCTGCTGTTTGATGATACTTTGATGATGAGTTACCTGAAACCTGAGGCTTGACGTCTTACATTGTGAAATGAACTTCATGGTTCATAATTTTTTTAAAGCCATAATTTTACGTATAATAAAATTCACCCTTTTTTAGTGTGTAGTTCTGAATTTCAACAGGTCACCACCATATCAAGATATAGAATGTTTCTGTTACCTTCAAGGTCACAAATTTGTATGTATGGCATTGTTACTGTTATCAACCTCTGTAAAGATACTTAGTTTAGAAAAGAGCAGAAATTATTTTCTGCCATATTAAATCAAACTACAGAAGTTAATGGACTACAGATAGAGTAAAATATTTGTATATGTCTGAATAATAGTTGTGAAGATTAATACGAATATTTATTACCAAAGAACCAGAAATTTTAAAAACTTTTCTTTTCAAACAGGTATTCAGAAACGTTCAGCTGATGTCTGTGTTACGATTCGGCATTTTGAGAACAGATTTGCCGTGGAAACTTTAATTTGCCCTTGAACAGTCAAGAAAAACATAATGGAGAGAAATTTAATACCACAGCATAACCCCACCCTTTGTATTTTGTGCAGTGATTATTTTTTAAAAAATCTTCTTTCATGTAAGTAGCACATAGGGCTTCACGATTTTTTCATCTCATTAACTCAATTAAAACCATTATCTTTAAAAATCTTTTTTTCTTTCCAAGTGTGGTGTCTTTTCTCTTGAATTAGTTATATGAAGTCATAGGTAATAGTACACTTCATCATAGAGCTTAGGTATTAGGAAATGTTTAAATTTCATTAATCCATGTATCCAGATTTTTTTGTTTTAATTATGCATTTTCAAGAAGAGAGGTTCTCTAATAATCACATATATGCATACGTAAAAATGGACCACGGGGACTTACTTGTAGCTGTTGCCCTGCTACTTAGTTTGTTAGAGCATTTTAGCACACATTTTAATTTTCTCCTCTAATTAAAATGTGTAATATTTTCAGTGTCATATTTAACTACTTAGAATATGATTTCCACCTCGATGTTTTAATATTCTAGGCATCTGGTGTAATGATATTTTAGAAACTGTTTGGAATTTAAGGAAATAACTTGTATTACTAATTTGTATAATCTCTACCTGTGCAATGGAATATAAATATCACAAAGTTGTTTGACTAAAGGACTGTGTGTTGTTTTTCCCATGTAATAAAACCAAAGAGTAATTTGGTTCTTCATATCTTGAGGTAATCCATATTAAAGAAGAAACTATTTCTTAAAAATCCAGTTCTCTATATACAGTGGGTAAAGTCATAGGTTTTATAACTATATTCTTCATGGATACTGTTCAAGTAACGTCTAAGACTCAAGATGTTGTTTAAACATTTTGAAGGAATGTTTTTGTATTTAATGAAAGGGCTGTCATTAAACCTCAACTTTCCAAGGAGCATAAACTAAAGTGCTTTCCTGGGAATATCTCCTCACAGACGGAGCATTTTGAGTTACAGTGGTGACTCTTACATTTCTAAGTTTGTTTCCTATCTGAAATAATTTAGAATCCACCTCTATTTAAAATACCTAAGAGTAATTTCACTGTAAATTCTTCAGACAAATTCCAATTCTGAATTTAAGAAGTCAGACTTTTTAAAGCTTTACAAACCCATAAAGGATTTAGTCTAGGAACCAGTACTAGGCCAACAAGGATATTATTTTGAGTCCTGGCTCTTGGTTTCCTTTCAGTAATACTGTAAAAGCTTTAGGCTGGTAGACAGATACTTGGGGATTGAAATTTGTTTTAGAAGAGAATATATTCTGATGAAATGAGAATTGCTTTTCCCTGCCTCCAAGACACTAAAATTTCATGGTTTTTAGGGGCTATGAACACTTAGGAACACATTATTAATCCATTGAGCAGATACGTCGCATCCTTTATATGCCTAGCACATGGCATTAAGTGTTAAAGTTATACCTGTGAAAAACAAAGACAACTGCGCCTTAGTAGAGACTGTCAGTCTCATGAAAGGAACTAGTTGATTAATAACCAACTAATTGTAACACAGTTGTGATTGGTGCTGGAATAGGGGAAGATTGGGTCCAGACGTTTTAGAAGCCTTGGCACCCCACTCCAGTACTTTTGCCTGGAAAATCCCATGGATGGAGGAGCCTGGTGGGCTGCAGTCCATGGGGTCGCTAAGAGTCGGACATGACTGAGCGACTTCACTTTCACTTCTCACTTTCATGCATTGGAGAAGGAAATGGCAACCCACTCCAGTGTTCTTGCTTGGAGAATCCCATGGACTGGAGAATCCCAGGGACAGGGGAGCCTGGTGGGCTGCCGTCTGTGGGGTCAACACAGAGTAGGACACGACTGAAGTGACTTAGCATAGAAGGGTCAGTGAGATTTTTGGGATGTGAAGTGCATGAGACCAGGTTATGGTGGCCGTTTCTGCCATCCTGAGGACTTCTTTCTAACAGATCATGGACTGATAGTGAAGGTTTGTGTTCTGGATGGAGCATCTTAGTTTTTAGGATAATAGGATAGATGAACTGCTGTAACAATTCCAGCATCTCAGTGGTTTCGGACAGCAGGACTTTGGTCTGTTTTCATCATTACTTGAATGTGGCAAAAAGGTTCCCAGGGACCCAGACTTGCCCATCTTGTGACAGTGCCAGCTTTGAATCCTCAGACTTGCCCTGGAAGAAGAGGAGCTGGGGAGTGGTAGATCCTGCAGGGGTTTATGGGCGGGCCTGCTAGGGTACGCATCACTTTTCCCCATTTCCATTGGCCAGAACCCAGCCCTATGACCTCAGGCCAGTGGTAAGGGAGGTGGGGAATGTAGTCATCAGGTGTGGCCAGGAAGAGGACCAAAATGATGTGCTGAACACAAAGCGTTGTCTTTTTTTTTTTTTTTTACCACGAGTGGACAGTTCAAATGAATGAAAGAAAAAAAAAAAAACTCATAAGAAAATAAAGATCCTCTGTAATTCCATTACCCAGCAATAATCATAATAAGGAATCGAGTGTATATTGAAAACTGTATCATCTTACTGTAATAGCAGCATGCTCTTTGTAGATTTGGAAAATACATAGAAACACAAGGAAAAGGGGAAATTATTCCCTACCAAGAACTGACTATGTTTTTTGTTGTTATTTTGGTGTATGCACTTCTGTGTCTTCACTCTTCTGTAGTCTTTTCCTCCACTTAACGTAAGCACTTTGCCAGGTCATTGAACACTGTGCATCTTAAAGGGTGCATTATATTTATTGTGGGTGTGGTGTAACTTTCTAGTAAGTGCTCTCTTGTTGGACATTTCGGTAATGGATGACATTTTTGCCATTAAAAATGCTGAGTTGTGTATCCCTTATTTAGAGTCACTTGACCAGAGGTGTCCCTCTCGCCCAAGCTTGGTCAGTCAGATGTGGCCCAGGAATTTTGGAGCTCCAGCTGAGATTCAGGGTTGTACCCTTTGAATGCCATACATGCCATATGCCATACATGGCATATGTACCCTCATATGCCATGCCTGAGACTACAGTCGTGGTGTGGTCATGAGCTTGGGGAAAGCAGAAGGCAGAGGAAGTGAGTGAGAAGATGACCGAACCAGCCAGGCAGAGAGGACTGCCCAGTTTCCTGGGGGGGCGGGGGAGACTCATACATGCTTCCCTCCCCTTGACTTCCCTGAGGCTCTCCGTCTTGTATATGTGCCTGTTTATCTACGATTGCTCTAATCCAGCTCCCTTCCAGAAACATCCTATTGCATGGCTGAATAAAGAGCACACGTCAGAAGATTAAAATCTCTGCACGTCGTTAGGTCTCTGGTCCGATCACTGTGGCAGAAGATGGAACAAAATAATAAATGTGAAAGCTTTGTACAGGGCCGTCTAGTTGTTGGCAACCCCTATCTAGGTTTTTGGGAACCCCCGTCACTGGTACGTGTTAGCAAGTAAACACTGATCCTGTTTTTCAGTGCATGTTTTTAAATTTTCTGCTTTTGCTGTGTCCATTTTAGATTCTCCACATCCATGTTAAAATAAGTAGGATGCAAAAACAAAGCAAAACGAAACAGTGTTCTCAAGGGTATTCATCTCAAACAGCGGAAGTGGGGTGTAGACTATAAAGAAACTCAAAGGCAGTTTAATAATAAAACAAGAAGCAAATGGATTATTGGAAGGAAAAAGTCCAGATTCCACATTTGAATGCGGTTATGAGTTAATGCTGGCTGAATGGCTAACATCCTGCTAAGTGCACATTTAATAGTTCATTGGACACCTCCTTCCCACCTAGAGAGGAGTTTGTTGGCTGGAATTATATGAATCCTGCTCTGAATGATGGGCACCAGTCCTTGCATGTTTAACTCTTTGGGGTTCAGCTTCCCAGGTGAGGACTTCATATGTATGTGTGTATAAAAAGGACATCGTTTCAGCTCCACAAAACTACAGAGCTGTCAGTTGGTTAAATGTCTTGTCCAAAGTCAGGGGTAGCTGTCTTCTCGCTGGGTCTTTCTCATTCAAATATTACGTGAGGGAAAAGTCTAGTCTTTTCCCTAGTCATAGTCTAGTCTGCTCTCTCACTATTGATCATTGTTAGGCTTTTATCTTACTGACAAAATATTAATCACAATTTAAGATTTAAAAAATACGTATGTGTACTCAGTCGTGTCTGACTCTGCGACCCCATGGACTATAGCCCGCCAGGCTCCTCTGTCCATGGGATTCTCCAGGCATGAATACAGGAGTGGGTTGCCATTTCCTTCTCCAGGGGATGTTCCTGACCCAGCGATTGAACTTGCGTACCTTGCATCTCCTGCGTATACTGTAGGCTTTATTTGGTGTGGACTCAATCCCTCCAGTCTTCTATTGCAGATGAGTCCCAAGAAGCAGATGGGTGGGAGTGGGCTTTTGAGAGCTCAAAATCCATTTCTAAGTGGCATAAAACAAGGTAATCCTAGCTTTCTTGCTTATATGTGTAAATAATTTGATGGGGTTTCTATATTCAATTTTCAGCTTACATTTGTATTCACGTTTTTATTGTAAAAGTCGTGTTATATAGAAATGTTGATGTAAAAAGCGAATGCGCCCCTCTTTCTACCATCCTTTTTAGTCCCATTCCCACCATTGTTGACAGTTGAATGCGAATGTAGCGTGTAATTTTTAGATGACCAGGGCAAGATGTAATTCTTGCCCTAGTGAGTAAGAAGGTGAGAACAGGGACTTCCCTGGTGGTCCAGTGGCTGAGACTCCACACTCCCAGTGCAGGGGGCCTGGGTTCCATCCCTGGTCAGGGAACTAGATCCCACATGTTGCAACAAATGATTCAGCAAAGACGGAAGATCCTGCATGCCACAGCTAAGACATAGCCAAATAAATATTAAAAAAAAAAAAAAAAACTTCTAGTCAGATGATGTGCTCTTACTTGTCATGAACTGGGAGCGTGTTTTTAGAAGCCCAACCCAGAAACCCCATCCTTTCCCCAGTCACCAAGTCCTTCACCTCCCAGCATCTTCATGGTTTTTGCAGAGATGGCTTAATATCCACTTCACCCCCGCAATCTATTCTTCATACTGCAGCCACAACAATCTCTTCAAGACGCAAATTTGATGTGTGTGTATGTGTGTTTTAATAATAATACACGCGGCTTTAAAACATGTTCAAGGCTTTCCCTAGCTCTTAGAATAAAGGACAGATTCCTTACTGCTGCATAATACAGTGCTATCCCACCTCTGCAACCTCGTCTTCATCAAACTCCCCTTTTGCTCTTTGGAGTCTCTCACACTGGCTTCCTTACAGTGTAAATGCTGTTTTTCCTCCCTTGAAAATTATTCCTATTCATTCTTCACCATGCCCTGTAGTTGACTTCTAGTCAATCTGCAGAATCTAGTTCCCTTTCTCAAAAGAGACCTGAAACGTTAGGAAAAGTTTCACGACTTCATAGTATCACGTATTTCTCCTTTATGGTACTATGATTGAAAGTTTGTTTTGTTATTCTTGCTTATTTCCCCCACTGGACTCGTCAGTATCTTAACAGGCCGCTGGCATATAGTTGGAGCTCTTAATTACTTACTCAGTGAATCAATCATTCCTCCCTGTTCCACCTTCATTCCCTTGTCTTGCCCACCATCACCTTTACTACGTAATAACGTTGCCCACCCAGTTGTCTAGCTGTCACTTCCAAAATCTAAGTTGGCTTTCTCCAATCTATCCATTCTGGATCTGAATGAGTTGGGTTAAACGTAAGTCTGATCGTGTCTTTTTTTTTGTTAAATTTTATGATGGTGTTTTGCTACACTTAGGAGAAAGGTCGAAATCTTCCAAGCCCTAACATTCTGCACTCACTAGATTTGTCTGCACCACTTTTCTGTGTTCATGCTAACCTGTTCTGGCTTTTGTATAATCTGGTGCCCCTGCCTAAAACAATTTTCTCTCTCCCTAAACCCCTCCTGATCCCCACAAACAAAACATTTAATTTCTATTCATCCTTTATATCTCAATTTTAAAATTTCCTCAGGAAAAGTCACTATAACTCTTTAATTCTAATATTAATAACTTCTGTATTTATTATCTATTTCCCTGAAACCTTCTAGTAGACTATCAGCAAAGCTTACCACTGTGTCCTCTCTGCTTGGCGGGTAATAGGTCTTAACACTGAATGAAGGAATAAAGTAACTTCCTGATCAGTTGTATCTAGAAAACAAAAAGTTTTAACATCAATTTTATTATAACCAAAGTATTTGGGGCAGATAATCTTCATTCGAATGGACAGTTCAATTAATATTTATTGAATGAATGAGCAACATTTTGTGGGTTCAACTAATTCAGCTGCTGAGGATTTTACTTGCTGTTTCATCCTGGTAGGCTCATCATGTAAAGACATAGCCTTGTTCTAAGTAAAATGCTCTGTGAGAACCGTATTCAAGTTTTTGTATGACAGACGTGGATAACTGATATTACATGTCCCCCAAATGTTTCCCCTAAACCAAGCTTATATCTTTTTCTGTGTCATGTGATTCCACTGAATTTGGGATCAGATGCTCTTCCACATTCAAAAGGATACCAACTTTGTTTTAAGCCCCAGTGTTTACTGAAAGGGGTGATGCTAAGTTTAAAAACAGAGCAGGACTGTTTGGTTGTCTTAAGGCTATGGATGCTACTTGTACTTCCTGAGTGGAGTCAAGGATGCTAAATGTGTTAAAAGCTGGGAGTCCTGAACAAAGTACTGTGTGTGTGTGTGCGTGCTCAGTCATGTCTGACTCTGTGACGCCACGGACTGTCGCCCGCCAGACTCCTCTGTCTGTGGGATTCCCCAGGCAAGAATACTAGAGTGGGTTGCCATTTCCTCCTCTAGTCGGTCTTCCCAATCTAGGGACTGAACCTGGATCTCTTACTGTCTCCTGCATTGGCAGGCAGATTCTTTACCAGCTGAGCCACCATGAAAGCCCTAACAAAGTACTTCCTGCCTAATTTTGTCAATTACAGCGCTGCTGGGAAGCACAGGAAGGAGTTGCAGAAGAGGTACCTAAATGCCGGAGATGAAGTTATCGATTAAGTCCCAACTAAGCAGACCCAGGCATGGTTTTCTATGTGGGTGTGAATATGGCAGCTTCTTAGAACTTTTTTTCTTTTAAGGCTTTTTTTTTTTTTTTAATGGACCATTTTTAAAGCCTTTATTGTATTTGTTACAATACTGTTTCCATGTTTTGGTTCTTTGGCTGAGAGGCATGTGGGATCTAAGCTCCTCTGACCAGGGATCCAGCCTGTACCCCTGCATTGAAAGTCAAAGTCTTAACCACTGGACCACGAGGGACGTCCCAGAAAGGTTCTTAAACATATAATTAACCAAATACAAGTTCAGTAGCTGAACTCCACATATATGGTTTTAACCAACTCCAGAGAACATTCCACTTTAGTTAACCCCTAATTATCTGATATCCAACTCCTGTCACAAACCCAGCTGAGGCATGCAGAAAAGTGAGCTTATGAAATCTGAGAATCCTTTATTTCTCAAGAATGAGTCCCTAGATTCTATCCTTGCAGCTAGGTGGCAGTCTAGAAAGCTACCTTGAATGCCTCCTTCAGGTTTCCCATAGAAATTCCTTCATAGTGAAAGTTGCTCAGTGTCTGACTTTTTGCAACCCTATGCACTGTAGTCTGCCAGGCTCTCTTTGCCCGTGGAATCCTCCAGGCAAGAATACTGGAGTGGGTAGCCGTTCCCTTCTCTGGGGGATCTTCCTGACCCAAAAATCGAACCTGTGTCACCCGCATTGCAGGCAGATTCTTTACCACTGAGCCACCAGGGAGGCCCTCCTTCATGGACCCATAACTTAATATTCTCTTCCTTCTGTTGAGGACTCACAGAAATAAAAATGAGCCTGGAATGTTTCTTCAACTTTTATGAAGGTTTTATTGCAAAAAAATTGTAATATATTTTTATCTAAATAGTCTTTTTTGTTTTTTGACTGCACTTTGGCATGCTGGATCTCAGTTCCCGGAGTAGGAATGGAGCTCATACCCTCTGCATTGAAAGTGCTGAGTCTTAACCACTGGACTGCCAGGGAATGCCCCTGGATATTCTTTAAAATGTAGTGATAGGAAAATTTTTTTATTTTATACATGCTGATACTAGATAATAGAGCTAAATAATGCTTCCCTTTTGCTTTGATTGCTGGAAAACTCAGAGCTCCCAGTTTGTGCTCAGTTAGATTAATTGCTTTCTGCCCAGGTTTTTCAGTAGTATATAACCCTTTCAGTAGTTGGCTTATGTCCTGTTGTGCATTCTAGATAGAATTTACATTTAATAAAATGTACATGTATTCAATACAGTGAATTATGACAATTTTCTATGTCTGGGTTAACAATCATCAGAACAACTTCATTACCCCAGAGAGTTTCCTCGTACTCCTTTCCAATCAATTTTTCCTCCATCTGATGCAACTACTTGCTGAATTCTATGACCCTAGATTAGTTTTTGGTTGTTCTTGAAATTTACTTGAGTCATAGAACTTGTAATCATTTAGTCTGGCTTTTTTCACTCGATATTTTTGACATCCACGTTGTTGCATGAATCAGTGTTTCTTTTTAGTTGCTGAGTAGTTTCTTTTTAATTGCTAGGGGCTTCCCAGGCTGTGCAGTGGTAAAGAATTCACCTGCCAAAGCAGGAGACACGGGTTCAATCCCTGGCTTGGGAAGATCCCCTGGAGGAGGAAGTGGCAACCCACTTCAGTGTTCTTGCCTGGAGAATTCTATGGACAGAGGAGCCTGGCAGGCTACAATCCATGAGGTTGCCAAAGAGTTGGACATGACTTAGCAACTGAACAACAATTCTACTTTTTAATAAATACTATAATTTATCATTTCTCCTGCATATGGAGTTATTTCCAATGCTTGGCTATTACGGATAAAGTTGGAACGAGCATTCATGCATAGTTCTTTGTGGATAGCTCATGTTTTAAAATCTTTGTTTAATGTTTTCATTGTGAAAGTATCTTTATTGTAAACCTCACATCTGGATGGGGAGGGGGAGTGAAAATATAGCAGTCCCAGTATTAGATTTATATCATAAACACTAAAAACAACTTATAAATTTTAGTTTCCGATTGTTTTGAAACTGAAGGCCAAGGCAAGTACATAACTTATCCCTTCAAATAAACATCTGTCATTTGGGAAACTTCTCATTTAAATCCCCCCTAAGCTAAAGGTTGGATAGCATCACCGATTCATGAACTTGGCCCATAGTGAGGGATGGGGAGGCCAGGTGTGCTGCAGTCCATGGGGTTACAAAGAGTCGGACATGATGTAGCAACTAAACAGCACCAAAGCTATAGTTGCTATCTTTTCACATCCTCATTTTATGTGTCCAGTAGGCATACCAGATTCAGCATATTCAAAGGAAAATTTTATCCACCCCACCCACCTCTGCAAAAAAAATAATAATCTAGCCCTTCCATATTCTCATGTCAACTCTTTTCTCAATTGCTCAAGCTAAAAATGTGTCTTCATCCTTGATACCTCTCTTTTTCAGAAACCTCACACCTAATCAAGGAGCAAATCTGGCGTGCTCTATCCTCAAAATACAGACTGTCAGGAAGCCAGCCCCTTCTCACTCTCCCTACTGCTAACACGCTGGTCAGAGCCACTGTCAGCTCTTGCTTGGATCAGTGAAGCAGCCTCCTAAGCAGTCTTGCTGCTTCTGTCTTTGGTTCCTAGAGCCTTTGTCCCTGCCAAACAGGGCAGCTAGAGTGGTCCTTCCCCAGTCTCACTTAACATCAGTCACCGCAATCCATTTTCATTCAGAATAAAAGTCAAAGTTCTCACATGTTCTGCAAGGCCAGAAGTAATCCCCTGACCTCCCCTTCACTGGCTCTCTTTCCCCTTTCTCGCTCCTCTTGTCACGAGGCTGCCTCGCCTTTCTTTAAACTACCTGGAGCAATCCTGCCTCAGAACTTTAACACTTGCTATTTCTGGGTCAGGAATTCCACTCTTCCTACGTCCAGCCCCTACATACAGCCCAAGGCTCACTGCCTTACTTTATCCATGTCTTTCCTCAGCGTCACTTCATTGGATAGGTCTGGTCTGAGCACCTTTTCTAAAGTGAATCCCACCTCCACCCTCAACACCAGCAATGTCAATTTGTATTGTGTCTTAGCCCAACCCAGGCCAGACCACAAAGACTGCTTCCAGTTGAAGGGAGGGCAAAAATGATGACAAGAACTTGACTCAATGCTCTTAAAACAGCCAATAAGTAATGTAAAGACGAAAGCAGTAAGAAAGTGACTGGGGGGACTTCCCTGGAGCTCCCAGTGCAGGGAGACTGGGTCAGGGAACTAAATCCCTCATGCCACGGCTAAGACCTGGAGCAGCCAAATATAAATAAATATTAAAAAGGAAAATTTATTTTTTAAAAAGTGGTTGGGAACACTCTCTACAGCCTCCCCTGTTTTCTCATGGAAGCTCCTCTGGGATTCTGTGGTCCGCTCAGGCCACCTGGAGTGTTGACTCGGGTCGAGGAGCACAGAACTGCGGGCTTTGCCTTCCCCGCCTCCCCTCACCCCCCGGCATCCAGCAGCTGGAAACCACCTGTCTTATCATGCTGCTGCACAGTGAGACCAATCATCAGGGCCTTGTGCGTGGGTGACTTTGTGGCTTTGATAATCTCCTTTTATCTCTGCCTGCACTCCACAGGGTCTAAGAGTTTTCTGGTCTGTCCTCTTAGAAGCCATGAGTTACCATAATGCCTTACTTTTTCCATGATTCTTATTATCACCCGACCTATTATATCTTTATTTTTGTGCATATTTGTTGCTTGTTTCCCCTAGTGAAATGTTACATTCCCTGACAACAGAGACTCGACTCTTTTTGTTCATGCTATATCCCCTCCCCAGTACCTAGAATGGCAGCTGGCACATCGTAAATAATAAAGATTTACTGAATGAATTTTGTTCAGTGCATTTAACATCATTCTATGTAGTCTCCCCCCAAATTTGGTATCATTGTAAAGACTTTAGCAGCTATTATTGTCAAACCAAACCTCTCTTTTGGCTTTTTTCTTCCCTTTGAGTTTCAGAGTGTCATTTAGGGGTTGGAATGGGCTTCCTTGGTGGTTCAGACGATAAAGAATCTGTCTGCAATGCAGGATACCCAGGTTTGATTCCTGGGTCCTGGAGAAGGGCATGGCAACCCACTCCAGTATTCTTGCCTGGGGAATCCCTTGGACTGAGGAGCCTGGCGGGCTACAGTCCATGGGGTCGCAAGGAGTCGGACATGACTGACCGACTAACACTTTCTTTTCATGACCATGGGAATGCAAGCCACGTACACCTCAGACTTGGCCCTGGTTTTGTTGCCATGTTAGGACAGTGAGCTGGATACTGTGTCTTCAGCAGCCAGAGTATAAGAAAATTTATTTTCTTATTTAATGTCTAAAGTTCAAATTGCCTCTAATCTAGGGATCCCTTGAATGTGATAAGGCTGAATCACATTGGACAATAAAAGGCTGAAGTTCAGTCCAATTGACAAGTGAAAGGCCTCTTGGAAGCAACATTCTGAGAAAGGTCCTGCTTATTCAACGCTGAATATTCTGGGGTCTGAATGAGTGTGAGTGGTATGGAGACTCAAAACAGAAACCGTAACTGCTCATCGATTCAGTCCAACATATAATTTTATCAAGGGTCTAGTATAACAGAGACTCCCTTCAAATATGTAATCCTACTTGTGATCTATTTTTTTAAGTCAACAGTGCCTCTATAGTAAACTATTTTTGCTAGATGACCCAGAAAATCCAAATCCCTGGTGGAAAATAAGTACATTCGTGAGCACTATTGTGTGCAGATTACAGCACTAAGCTCTGACCTAAAGGAGTATGCAATTTCTGTCTGCCTGGAGGTACTGGTTGAAAGGAGCATGATAAGCTTCCCTCTCTTTCCCTATAAGTCTCACTGTTTCCAGCAGAAGAAAAGATGTTGACTAATAAAACTGTTTTATAGATCATCTCTTTTTGTATTTCAGAAACAGCTAAAATTTGTTTTGCAGATTTTGATAGGATTTATGAGAGTGATTGGAGAAGGAAATGGCAACCCACTCCAGTGTTCTTGCCTGGAGAATCCCAGGGACAGGGGAGCCTGGTGGGCTGCCGTCTATGGGGTCGCACAGAGTCGGACACGACTGAAGCGACTTAGCAGCAGCAGCAGCATGAGAGTGATATAATATCACTTCGATGGTGTATCAGCTCAGTTTGGAGCCAAGGGTGGATCTCGTGTCTGGGAGGGTAGTGAATCTTGTATACCTGACTCATCTTCCCCAGATACTCGGAGACCATGGTCAGGAAGATGGTTACTATGGCTTTTGTAAGAAAAGGGCATTCCACACCAAATTCTGGTCAGAAATAATAAATATGGAAAACAGAGTAATCGGCTTTTTAAGAAGCCATGTACATATAAAAACTGAAAGTGCAAAGTCAAATATTTATGTGGTTTCTGTGAAGGACTTTGCTAAATTAAACAAGTCTGGAATAGATTAACTCTAGGCAGAGGGGTCTGGCCAAGGATTAAGAGTGCTGGCTCTATTTGGTCACAGAGCCACACAAACAAGGCATTGCAGGTGGGGAGAACTTAAACCAGAGCAGAAAAATCACAGGGTGAAAGAGTTCAGACCAGAAAAAAACCCTAAACAAAACATACAATTAAACAAAAACCCACGAGGAAAACACAAGCTAATTGGTAGAAACTTCTTTGTTTCAAAGTTGATGACTGTCAATGCAGTTCACTTAGAAAGATGAGCTTGAGACCAGGTATGACTTGTTGACCAGTTATTTCACAAAGAATCAATCTTTAGAAAATGGAAGCTCCTTTTCTCTGTAAGTCATACCTTTACCCAGAAGTCACAGGCTTCCTGGAATGACTTTAAAAATCTAAGATCTCTTGGAAATGACTTTGAAACTCAGTTTTCAATATTATTGACCCAGCCAGCCCTTCTTAGACATACAGATTGTTCGGCCACATGCTATGTGACTGGACCAGAAGACCAAGCCGAGAGAACAGCAAGGAAAGAGCAGGAACAGAAGAGACATTTTGCTGTTGACCACTACTTTTTTGTCTTTTAAATATCACATGCATCTTTGACTTTTTTGGCTGTGCTTGGTCTTAGTTGCAGCACGCAGGATCTTTAATTTTCATTGAGGCATGCGGGATCTTCAGTTGTAGCATGTGGGATCTAGCGCCGTGACCAGGGATGGAACCCGGACCCCCTACATTGGGAATTTGGAGTCTCAGCCACTGGACCACCAGGGAAGTCTTCATCTTTGACTTTTAATTATGAAAAATTTCCAGTACAGATACAAAGATAGAAACAAAAGTATAATAAATTCTCATGAGCTCATCACTGAGCTTTCAGTTCAGTTCAGTTCAGTTGCTCAGTCGTGTCCGACTCTTTGCGACCCCATGAATTGCAGCACGCCAGGCCTCCCTGTCCAGCATCAACTCCCGGAGTTCACCCAAACTCACGTCCATCAAGTCGGTGATGCCATCCAGCCATCTCATCCTCTATTGTCCCCTTCTCCTCCTGCCCCCAATCCCTCCCAGCATCAAAGTCTTTTCCAATGAGTCAACTCTTCACATAAGGTGGCCAAAGTATTGGTTTAAGCCTCAGCATCAGTCCTTCCAATGAACACCCAGGACTGATCTTTAGGATGGACTGGTTGGATCTCCTTGCAGTTCAAGGGACTTGAAAGAGTCTTCTCCAGCACCACCTGTTAGCAATATTTTCTTTATCATTTCATCTATCCCTCCCTTGTTTTACTTTTATTTCTGTTGGAGTATTTTAGTAAATCTCAAACAAGTATCATTTTACCCATCAATACTATCTTTTTTCTTTTTTTAGCAAAAATCAACATCCTCAACAAAATTAATGTTATTTTTTAATCAACTAATGTATATTTAAATCTATGGCTTTTGATAGTTGGTTTGTTTGAACTGGGATTTAAGCAAGGTCCATACTTTGCATTTAATTGGTATATCCTTTTTAAAACTTCTTAATTGGAGGATAATTGCTTTATAATGTTGTGCTGGTTTCTGCTGTGCAATAACTGTTATATCCTTTACATCTCTTTTAATATATGATTTCATCTTCCCTTCTCCACTCTCCTAACATTCATTGATTGAAAAGTTGGGTCAAGTGTCCTGTAGTATTTCTTAAATTTTGGACTTCTCTGATTGCATGTCCATGAAATCATTTAAAATTCTCCTGTATCTCTTGTATTTTTTGTAAACTGAGTTAGATTTGGATGAGGAATTAAATTCAGGTTACTTATTTTGGCAAGAGCATTTCATTGGCTGTGCTGTAATCTTCCTATAACATCATGTCAATAGGAAGTGATGATCAGCTTGACTGATGGGTTCAGGTAGATTTTTAATTAAAATCTTGTTTTATTTAAAATTCTTTATTTTAAATAAAACTCTTTTAAAATTCTTAATTATGATATAATACATTCCCTGTGGAACAATTAGAAAATACAGATGGCAATAAATATGAAAATAAAAAGTAAGTGCATTCCCACAATCTAAAGAAGACTACCATTTACATTTGGCATATGTCTTTCTAAGTTTTTTCTGTTTGATCAGTCTTGAAAGTTTTTCCCTTCTTTCCCTATTAGTCTTATGCTGCCTTTTAAAATATCATCCAATAAATTCTTCAGTTAACAAATATTTTGGGATACCTATTATTATTATTGTGAATGATATTAGAAAGAAGAAAGGAAGGCAGGAAGAGTGTAGTCTGAGCACCTGCTATGTAGCAGTGCTTTTACATTATTTTTTTATTGAAGGATAACTGCTTTACAGAATTTTGTTGTTTTCTGTCAAACCCCAGCATGAATCAGCTGCAGGTATACATATATCCCCTCCCTTTTGAACCTCCCTCCCATCCTGCCCCATCCCACCCCTCTAGATTGATACAGAGCCCCTGTTTGAGTTTCCTGAGCCATACAGCAAATTCCCGTTGGCTATCTATTTTACATATGGTAATATAAGTTTCCATGTTATTCTTTCCATACATCTCACCATCTCCTCCCCTCTCCCCATGTCCGTAAGTCTATTCTCTATGTCTGTTTCTCCATTGCTGCCCTGTAAATAAATTCTTCAGTACCATTTTTCTAGATTCCATATATATGCATTAGAATATGATATTTATCCTTCTCTTTCTGATTCACTTCACTCTGTGTAATAGGTTCTAGGTTCATCCACCTCATCAGAACTGACTCAAATGTGTTCCTTTTTATGACTGAGTAATATTCCATTGTGTATATGTACCACAGCTTCTTTCAGAGAAGGAAATGGCAACCCACTCCAGTACTCTTGCCTGGAAAATCCCATGGACAGAGGAGCCTGGTAGGCTACAGTCCGTGGGGTCGCAAAGAGTTGGACACGACTGAGCAACTTCAATTCACTAACTTCACTCACTTCATACTTTCTCACTGGAGAAGGAAATGGCAGCCCACTCCAGTATTCTTGCCTGGAGAATCCTATGGACAGAGGAACCTGGTAGGCCATGGTCCATGGGGTCACAGAGAGTCGGACACGACTAGAGTGACTAAGCAAGCACCACAGCTTCTTTATCCATTCATCTGTTGATGAGCATATAAGTTGCTTCCATATTCTAGCTATTGTAAATAGTGCTGCAATGAGCAATGGGATACATGTGTCTTTTTCAATTTTGGTTTCCTCAGGGTATATGCCTAGGAGTAGGGCTGCTGGGTCATATGGTGGTTTTATTCCTAGTTTTTTTAAGGACTCTCCATACCATCTTCCATAGTGGCTGTATCAATTTACATTCCCATCAACAGTGCAAGAGTGTTCCCTTTTCTCCACACCCTCTCCAGCATTTATGGTTTGTAGACTTTTTGATGCTGGCCATTCTGACTGGAGTGAGGTGATATTTCATTGCAGTTTTGATGGGCATTTCTCTAATAATGAGCAATGTTGAGAATCTTTTCATGTGTTTGTTAGTCATCTGTAAGTCTTCTTTGGAGAAATGTCTGTTTAGGTCTTTTCCCCACTTTTCGATTGGGTTGTTTGTTTTTCTGACATTGAGTTGTATGAGCTGCTTGTATATTTTGGAAATTAATCCTTTGTCAGTTGTTTCATTTGCTATTATTTTCTCCCATTCTGAGGGTTGTCTTTTCACCTTACTTATGGTTTCCTTTGCTATGCAAAAGCTTTTAAGTTGAATCAGGTCCCACTTGTTTACTTTTGTGTTCATTTCCGTTATTCTAGGAGGTGGGTCATAGAGGATCTTGCTTTGATTTATGTTATTGAGTGTGCTGCCTATGTTTTCCTCTAAGAGTTTTATAGTTTCTGGTCTTACATTTAGGTCTTTAATCATTTTGAATTTATCTTTGTGTATGGTGTTAGGAAGTGTTCTAATTTCATTCTTTTACATGTAGCTGTCCAGTTTTCCCAGCACCTTTTATTGAAGAGGCTGTCTTTGCCCCATTGTGTATTCTTGCCTCCTTTGTCAAATATAAGGTACCCATAGGTGCATGGGTTTATTTATGGGCTTTCTATCTTGTTCCATTGGTCTATATTTCTGTTTTTGTCCCAGTACCATACTGTCCTGATGACTGTAGCTTTGTAGTATAATCTGAAGTCAGGAAGGTTGATTCCTCCAGCTCCATTCTTCTTCCTCAAGACTGCTTTGTCTATCCGGGGTCTTCTGTGTTTCCATATGAATTGTGAAATTTTTTGTTCTAGTTCTGTGAAAAATGCCATTGGTAATTTGATAAGGATCACATTGAATCTGTAGATTACATTTGGTAGTATAGTCATTTTCACAATATTGATTCTTCCTACCCAGGAACATGGAATATCCCTCCATCTGTTTATGTCATCTTTGATTTCTTTCATTAGTGTCTTATAATTTTCTGTGTACAGTTCTTTTGTCTCCTTAGGTAAGTTTATTCCAAGATATTTGATTCTTTTTGTTGCAATGGTGAATGGGATTGATTCCTTAATTTTTCTGATTTTTTATTGTTAGTATATAGAAATGCAAGTGATTTCTGTGTATTGATTTTGTATCCTACAACTTCGCTGAATTCACTGATTAGCTCTAGTAATTTTCTGATACTATCTTTAGGGTTTTCTACGTACAGTATCGTACGGTATCATGTCATCTGCAAACAGTGAGAGCTTTACTTCTTCTTTTTCGATCTGGATTCCTTTTATTTCCTTTTCTTTTCTGATTGCTGTAGCTAGGACTTCCAGAACTATGTTGAATAATAGTGGTGAAGGTGGGCACCCTTGTCTTGTTCCTGATGTTAGAGGGAATGCTTTCATTATTCTCAAACCATTGAGAATAATGTTTGCTGTAGGCTTATTATATATGGTCTTTACTATGTTCAGGTAGGTTCCTTCTATGCCCATTTTTTGAAGAGTTTTAATCATAAATGGGTGCTGAATTTTGTCAAAGGCTTTTTCTGCATCTATGGAGATGATCATATGGTTTTTATTTTTTAATTTGTTGATATGGTGTATCACATTGATTTATTTGCATATACTGAACAATCCTTGCATTACTGGAATAAACCCAACTTGATCATGGTGTATGAGCTTTTTGATGTGTTGCTGAATTCTGTTTGCTAAAATTTTGTTGAAGATTTTTGTGTCTATGTTCATCAGTGATACTGGGCTGTAGTTTTCTTTTTTGTGTGTTGTCTTTGGTTTTGGTATCAGGGTGATGGTGGCCTCATAGAATGAGTTTAGAAGTGTTCCTTCCTCTGCAATTTTTTTGAAAGAGTTTTAGAAGGATAGGCATTAGCTCTTCTCTAAATGTTTGATAGAATTCTCCCGTGAAGTCGTCTGGTCCTGGGCTTTTGTTTTTGGGAGATTTTTGATCATAGCTTCAATTTCAGTGCTTGTAACTGGGTTGTTCATAATTTCTGTTTCTTCCTGGTTCAGTCTTGGAAGATTGAACTTTTCTAAGAATCTGTCCAATTCTTCCAGGTTATCCATTTTATTGCCATATGGTTGTTCATAATAGTCTCTAATAATCCTTTATATTTCTGCATTGTCTGTTGTAACCTCTCCTTTTTCATTTCTAATTTTGCTGATTTCATTCTTCTCTCTTTTTTTCCTGATGAGTCTGGCCAAAGGTTTGTCAATTTTGTTTATCTTCTCAAAGAACCACTTTTTTAGTATTATTAATCTTTACTATTGTTTCTTTCATTTCTTTTTCATTTAATTCTGCTCAGATCTTTATGATTTCTTTCCTTCTATCAGTTTTGGTTTTGTTTTTTTTTTTTTCCCGGTTGTTTTAGGTATAAAGTTGGGTTGTCTATTTGATGTTTTTCTTGTTTCTTGAGGTAGGATTGTATTGCTATAAACTTCCCTCTTACGACTGCTTTGGTTGCAGCCCATAGATTTTTTTTTTTTTGAGTTGTCGTGTTCTCAGTGTCACTTGTTTCTAGAATTTTTTTTTATTTCCCTTTTGATTTCTTCAGTAACCTGTTGGTTATTTAGAAACGTGTTGTTTAATCTCCATGTGTTTGTGATTCTTACAGATTTTTTCTTGTAATTGATATCTAGTCTCATAGTGTTGTGGTTGGAGAAGATGCTTGATATGATTTCAATTTTCTTAAATTTACTGAGGTTTGATCTATGACCCAAGATACGGTCTATCCTGGAGAATGTTTCATGTGCATTTGAGAAGAAGATGTATTCTTCTGCATTTGGATGGAATGCCCTGAAGAAAACAATGAGATCCATCTCATCTAATGTATCATTTAAGACTTGTGTTTTCTTATTAATTTTCTGTTTTGATGATCTGTCCATTGGTGTGAGTGGGGTGTTAAAGTCTCCTACTGTTATTGTGTTACTCTCAATTTTTCCTTTTATGTGTAAGTGTTTGTTTTATGTATTGAGGTGCTCCTGAGTTGGGTGCATAGATATTTACAATTGTCATGTCTTCTTCTTGGATTGATCCCTTGATCATTATGTAGGGTCCTTCCTTATCTCTTGTAATCTTCTTTATTTTAAGGTCTATTTTGTCTGATCTGAGGGTTGCTACTCCAGCTTTCTTTTGCTTCCCATTTTCATGGAATATGTTTTTCCATCCTCTCACTTTCAGTCTATATGTGTCTTGAGGTCTGAAGTGGGTTTCTTGTAGACAGCATATATATGGGTCTTGTTTTTGTACCCATTCAGCCAGTCTGTGTCTTTTGGTTGGAGCATTTAATCCACTTACATTTAAAGTAATTATTGATATATCTGTTCCTATTGCCATTTTCTTAATTGTTTGGGGTTGATTATATAGATCTTTTTTCTTCTGTTGTATTTCTTGACTATATAAGTCCTTTTAACATTTGTTGTAAAGCTGGTTTGTGGTACTGAATTCTCTTAACTTTTGCTTGTCTGAAAAGCTTTTAATTTCTCCATCAATTTTGAATGAGATCCTTGCTGGGTACTGTAACCTTGGTTGTAGATTTTTCCCATGCAGTACTTTAAATATATCCTGCCATTCTCTCTGGCCAGCAGAGTTTCTGCTGAAAGATCAGCTGTTAAGCACATGGGGTTTCCCTCGTATGCTACTTGCTGCTTCTCCCTTGCTGCTTTTAATTTTCCTTCTTTGTGTTTAGTCTTCGTTAGTTTGATTAGTATGCGTCTTGGTATGTTTCTCCTTGGGTTTATCCTGTATGGGAGTCTTTGCACCTCTTGGACTTGATCAACTATTTCCTTTTTCATGTTGGGGAAATTTTCAACTATAATCTCTTCAAAAATTTTCAGATATGCTTTCTTTCTCTCCTCTTGTTCTGGGACCCCAGTAATTCGAATGTTGGTGCATCTGATTTTGTCCCAGTGGTCTCTGAGACTATCTTCAGTTCTTTTCATTCTTTTTACTTTATTCTGCTCTTCAGCAGTTATTTACACCATTTTATCTTCCAGCTCACTGATTCATTCTTCTGCTTCAGATATTCTGCTATTGATTCCTTCTAGAGTATTTTTAATTTCAGTAATTGTGTTGTCTCTATATGTTTATTCTTTAATTCTTATAGGTCTTTGTTAATTGATTTTTCATTTTCTGCATTTTGTTTTCAAGGTTTTTGATCATCTTTAGTATCATTATTCTGAATTCTTTTTCAGGTAGTTTCCCTATTTCCTCTTCATTTATTTGGACTTCTCTGTTTCTAGTTTGTTCCTTCATTTGTGTAGTATTTCTCTGCCTTTTTTTTTTTTTTTAACTTATGTTTGAGGTTTCTTTTTCCCAGGCTTCAAGGTTGAATTCTTTCTTCCTTTTGACTTTTGCCCTCCTAAGGTTGGTCCAGTGGTTTCTGTAAGCTTCGTATAGGGTGAGATTTGTGCTGAGTTTTTGTTTGTTTGTTTGTTTTTTCTCTAATGGACAAGATTGAGTGAGGTGGTAATCCTGTATGCTGGTGATTTGGTTTGTATTTTTGTTTTGTTTGTTGTTTAGATGAGGCGTCCTGCATGGGGTGCTACTGGTGGTTGGGTGATGCCAGGTGTTGTATTACAGTGGTTTCCTTTGTGTGAGTTCTCACTATTCGATACTCCCTAGGGTTAGTTCTGGAGAAGGCAATGGCACCCCACTCCAGTACTCTTGCCTGGAAAATCCCATGGACGGAGGAGCCTGGTGGGCTACAGTCCATGGGGTCGCACAGAGTCAGACACGACTGAAGCGACTTAGCAGCAGCAGCAGCAGCAGATTGGTCATAACTTTCCTTCCAAGGAGCAAGCGTCTTTTAATTTTATGGCTGCAATCACCATCTGCAGTGATATTGGAGCCCAGAAAAATAAAGTCAGCCACTGTGTCCACTGTTTCCCCATCTCTTTGCCATGAAGTGATGGGACCAGATGCCATGATCTTCGTTTTCTGAATGTTGAGCTTTAAGCCAACTTTTTCACTCTCCTCTTTCACTTTCATCAAGAGGCTCTTTAGTTCCTCTTCGCTTTCTGCATAAGGGTGGTGTCATCTGCATATCTGAGGTTATTGATATTTCTCCTGGCAATCTTGATTCCAGCTTGTGCTTCCTCCAGTCCAGCATTTCTCATGATGTACTCTGCATAGAACTTAAATAAGCAGGGTGACAATATACAGCCTTGATGCACTCCTTTTCCTATTTGGAACCAGTCTGTTGTTCCATGTCCAGTTCTAACTGTTGCTTCCTGACCTGCATATAGGTTTCTCAAGAGGCAGGTCAGGTGGTCTGGTATTCCCATCTCTTTCAGAATTTCCCACAGTTTTTGGTGATCCACACAGTCAAAGGCTTTGGCATAGTCAATAAAGCAGAAATAGATGTTTTTCTGGAACTCTCTTGCTTTTTCGATGATCCAGCGGATGTTAGCAATTTGATGTCTGGTTCCTCTGCCTTTTCTAAAACCAGCTTGAACATCTGGAAGTTCACGGTTCACGTATTTCTGAAGCCTGGCTTGGCATTAAGTGAGATTAAAACAAATATCCAAAAACGAGAAGCCAAAGATGAACCTAAGACAAATGGCACTTAGAAAATCAGGCAAGTTTAAAATAATGGAAAATACACTACATATACATATGTAATGTATATACATATACACCCATGAGCAAAGTAAAAACAGTGCAACAAAAATAAAGTACAGTAGATTGATTCAGCCAACAAAGTAAATAAAAAATTATATTTTTACCAGTTATGAACAAAACTAAAGCACAAAGTGGAAAACAAAACTAAAGCAAGGTGCCAAGTGGAGAATAAAGCAATGAAAACAAAACTAACAAATATGTTGAGAGGAAAGAAAAGAAAGAATAGATATGCAAAGTTAAACAGAGGTAGATGAAGAAGATTTACATACATTAAAGATTAACTGCAAGGGGAAAATAACAATAGGAAAGGCAAACAAAGGAATAAATGTAGGAAAAGTATACTAGGTTTAAAAAATTTTTCAATTTAAATTATCAAAAAGAGGGGAAAAAAAGATGGAAGAAGAAAGAAAAAAGGAAAGAAAAGGAAAACTCCACAGAACTGTGAAAGCCCAATGTAGAGGCAGAGGTTTATAGCAACAATAAAAAGTGTGACTGAATATACACATATACATATACACCCATAAGCAAAATCAAAACAGTCCAACAAAAATAAAGTACTATAGATCGACCCGGCAAACAAAGGAAACCAAAAATTATATCTACTAGAACAAAACTAACTAAGCACAAACTGGAAAACAAAACTAAAGCAAGGTGCCAAGTGGGGAGTAAAGCAATGAAAATAAAACTAATACGTTGAGAGGAAAGGAAAGAAAGAAAGCATAGATATGCAAAGTTACATAGAGGTAGATAAAGAAGATTTATATATATTAGATTAACTGCAAGGGGAAAAGAACAGTAGGAAAAACAAACAAAGGGATAAATGTGGAAAAAATAGTAATAGGTTTAAAAAATTAAAACTAAAAGAAAGAAAGAAAAAAAAACCTCCACAGAGCTGCAAAAGCTCAACGTAGAGGCAGAGGTTTATAACAACAATAAAAAAGGTGACTGAAATAAAAAAGCTCAAAAGCTTAATTAGATTTCATAGTTCCAATAAAATCAACAACTACAACAGAGGGGGTAAAAAAAAGAAAAAAAAGGAAAAAAAATTCAGAAGAATCTACAGAACAAGTCAAAACATAAGAATAATAAGTGTTTTTCTGGAGTCACTGCTGTCAGAATCTCCCTCACCGGGAGTCACAGTCCACCTCCCTTCCCTAGGGTGACCGCCAACACTGCGCCCATCTCTGGACCTTCTGTGGGGGCAGCTCAGATTCTTATCTGTTCCTACTCCTATGTGTTCTTGCCTCCAATGTCCACAGCTATCAGAACTAGTGCATTTTCTTTTGTGGGAGCTTTCAATGACATTTTATATATTCTATAGACACAGAGTCTGCCTAGTTGATCATGTGGATTTAATCTGCAGCTTGTACAGCTGGTGGGAAGGTTTTGGGTCTTCTTCCTTAGCCACACTGCTCCTGGGTTTCAATTGTGGTTTTATTTCCACCTCTGGATATGGGCTGTCCACTGGGGTTTGCCCCTGTGAGGGCCAGGTGTGGAGGTGGTGCAGCTGCTTAGGTTGCAGGGGTTCTGGCAGCACCAGATACTCACGGGAGTTGGTGGCCAGGGCAGCAGAAGAAGGGTGCTCTAGAAGGGTATGGCAACCCGTATTGGCCAATACGCTTCAGTATTCTTGCCTGGAGAACCCCTCCCTGACAGAGAAGCCCGGCAGGCCACAGTCTACAGGGTTGCAAAGAGTCAGACACTACCGAAGTGACCCTGTGCGCATAGATCCAAGACTGTTTTTGCCTGTGGCAGCTCTGCCCCAGTGAGAATTGAGCATGAAGGTGGGGCATCTGCTTGACTTGCGTGGACCCTGGTGGCGCCAAGTGTGCAGGGACATGGACTGCCTCCGCCGCAGGAGTTATGGCCCTATCAGAGTCTTTTTTCAAGCCTCTTGTAGTTGGCAATCAGAAGGCTTCTTTCCTCAGTCTTTTTCTGTGCTCCACCTGTTCAGGTACTTAGAGGGCTCCCTTGCCTGGGGTCCTTCTCTATTGTTCAGCAAGTCAGGCACACAGAGGGCACCCCCTGGCTGGGGTCCTACTCTGTAGTTCAGTGCATCAGGCGTTTGATGGGCCAGCCTTTCTTGTTCAGCTGCTGATACTGGCTGTGGGGAGAGAGAGGCTATGGTGATGGCTCCACCCCTTACGCGTGACTCAGCAGTATCGCTTTGCTTCCATGGCTGCACAGCTTTCCTCCACAGGCATTTCCCACCACAGTCTCCTCCCTCACTTCCTTTTGATCCGTCTCTCCACAGTCAACAACAGCCCTCGCCCTGGGATGGCTCCACAATCCCCAAACTCTGCGTCCCTGTCCGGGGTAGGTATGGCTGTGGCAAGGACTGCCTGATTCTCATTCTGTTTAGGCTGCCACAGATCAGCTGTTTCACT
The DNA here is from genome assembly GCF_000754665.1 of Bison bison bison. Taxonomy (NCBI): domain Eukaryota; kingdom Metazoa; phylum Chordata; class Mammalia; order Artiodactyla; family Bovidae; genus Bison; species Bison bison. The sequence continues at coordinate 497,767 of NW_011494566.1, forward strand.
CAGCCTTAAATGTTTCTCCTCTGACTCAAGTGATTGCCCCAATGTGGGAATCCGACCCCTGCTTCAGTTCTCTGACCCACTGAGAGCAGGTCAAGTCCTATTAACACTCCTATTTCTCCCCCGAGTTCCTTCGTGCTACCGAGTTTTGCGTGGTTCATTATATTCTTTTCCTCTGATCAGGTACTCCTGTCCGCTCTCAGCTGGTGTTCTCTACATTATTTTTTACTTATTGTCACAATGACCTTGTGAAGAGAGGTGTTAATGTTATACTCCCATTTAACTAAAGAGGAGATTGACACTCAGGCTTCCTGGAGTCTTTAACTCTGAGCCCAGACTCTTGAAGTCTTCTGATTCAAATCCAAAGTCCAAACATTCATTTCCTTCCTCAATTTTGTGATACTGATATCAAACAGGGCCATTCTATCTAGTCAGTTAAATATGTACTTGATGGGCACAATAAAATATAATCATTGCTTAACATGTTTGAGAGATTTTATCTGATCTTTAGTAAGGCAAACCCATTTAGGCATACAGAAACAAAGTGCAGAAAGTTTTCCATTTCTCAGAGATTAGAAAAAAGTTTTACATGTTTTCTGTGTTCTTCATCTTTATTATTTCTTGCTTTTCTTGAGCTTCCCTGGTAGCTTAGATGGTAAAGAGTCTGCCTGCAATGCTGGAGATCTGGGTTTGATCCCTGGGTTGGGAAGATCTTTTGGAGAAGGAAATGGCAACCCACTCCAGTATTCTTGCCTGAAGAATGCCATGGACAGAAGAGCCTGGCAAGCCCCAGTCCATGGGGTCGCAAAGAGTTGGACACGACTGAGTGAGTAACACTCATCTTTTCTCATGATAGTCTTTAACTTAAAGTAGGTGAAAAGAATGGAAAAGTGGATAAAAATCTGTGATGGGGGAGACTGGGTTTGGGGTCATCTATAAATCTTGTCATATATAATATATAACCTGTTGCATGGTTTAATTCAAAGCACAGAATTTTAGAACTGGATGGTATTTTAAAGCTGATCTTCTGGAACATTCTTAATATATAACAAAGAGGCTAAAGCCGCAATGGGTTCAGTGACTTTCCTCGGGTCACTCTGTTACAGGGAAGAACTGACTCCTTGTTGAATCTGTTTCTTTTACTTTAACCTTTGCTTCTCCTTGCTTTTGTTTACTAAAAGGACATCATCAATACATGAAGGCCTGCCTCAGGGAACCCTGCTTCTCTATCTGAATGTTAAACCAAAATGCCTTTGTTCAGGACCCTGTCCACTTCTAGGTGGCTACAGGAAGGACAAAATTAACACATCCCCTCCCCAAGACTAGCCATTTCAGGAGATATTTGTAAGATTAATGCCCCTTTCTACTTTACCTCACCTCTCCCCCTCTCTGTTCTAGGAAGGATGCTGGCATCCAGACCCTGATAAGATGGTTATTTTGAGACCACTAGTCTACCATCTTCTCAGTCAGCTAGCTTTCTGAATAAACTCATATTCCGTGCCTCAGCACCTTGTCTCTTGGATGTTACTGGCCTGTGTGGGGCAAGTAGAGCAAGCTTGGACTTGGCAAACAGTCTCAACTGCTTTGATATCAAGTCATGATTTGAACTCAGATCTTTGGCAGTGATCAAGACCATACCCAAGAAAAAGAAATGCAAAAAGGCAAAATGGTCGATCACCATTATGTGAGTTTAACCCATTTTGAAAATTTTTCCCTCTATGAACTGAAGGAAATGCTTGAACAATCTTTTCCTTACACTTGGGGTGGGCACTGGTTTTACCGGATTCTGAAGTGTCCTACAGTTGCAAAAACATGTGCCAAGAATGGCTTCCTACTATTGTGTAAGCTGAGGACCAGGATACAAAGAAGGACTTCAGACAGGGAGATAAAACATATTTAAATAAGGCTATGATTATATTTTTTTTTCTAGTTTCTTTAATCCTCTGCAGGAAAAGTTTAAATAAATGTGCCTTTTACAGCCATTTTAATTCCCAAATAAAAGTAGAAGAATATAAGTTTGTTTGTAATATTATGTATCATATTCTAGAAATACTGAAATATAGAAAAATATAAAAATGTAAAACTCATTAGGGAAAACTGAAGCAAAAATATTTTATTATGCTATACTTTAAAATGCAAACATGAAAGTTAAAAATAAATGGCAGGAAATAACTAATTGTTCACTCAATAACAAGCTCTTGGGACAATGGTTTGAAGCAGCTAGATGATGTGTTTCATATCCAGTTTCCTACCATTTTGTATAAACATCGCCTCTCTGTTTCCTTCATGGATAAATTTAACCTGAAAATCAGTCTTGGCGTCTCCAGCGCTGTCCTGTGTGTAGGGCAATGATCAGTCCACAGGTTTTTGACACTGTGGCTCACATGGTACCGTCAGCTGACAGACGTGCGTTACTTCCCCATTTTCTAATGATATTTCTAGACTGTGAACAGGGACTGGTGGTGCCATGTGGTATATAGCTATTTATTCTGGCTTCTAAGAAATTGGAATGTGGGGAACTATTTAGTTCCACAGCATTTGACAGAAGGGAACAGATTTGCTAGACGAGATTGAAAACAAGCCTGTCATTGTAAGGCTGAGAATAAATTGGCATAAATGTAGTATCCTTCCTATATGTATATCCAGTAGTAAAGAATAATATCAACTACCACCAACATTCAACTCAAATAAGTATTTAAAAAAAAATACATAATGGGGGAGAAGGAACACTGATGTACCTATCAACTAACTTCAACAATTATCGACTCTTAGCTGATCTATTTTGTCCCCAGCTATTCCCTTGCCTTCACTGTATTAAAGCATATTCCAGACATCAAATTATTTTATCCATAAATATGTTAGCACCTATCTCTACAAGACAGGAACTCTTTTTTTAAAAAGCAATCATAATACTATATCTCATCTAAAAATTGGATAATAAAAATTCATTAAATATACAGTTACTATTGAAATTTTTTTCTTTTTTTGGCTGCACAGCTTGTGAGATCTTTTTCATTACTTTTTTCCCCATTATATTTGTGAGATCTTAGTTCCCCAACCAGGGATGGAACCTGGGACCCCAGTAGTGAAAGAGCTGAGTGCTAACCATTGGACCACCAGGGAATCCCTCCTCCTTTGTTTTAAGTTCATATGTATGGAACAGAATCCAAGTAAGATCCATACATTGCAGTTGGCTGTTTCTTAAATATTTTTTAAATTAAAATTTAAAAATTTTAATTGTGGTAAAATACACAAAACATAAAATTTACCATCTTAACCATTTTTAAATGTGCAGTTCTGTAGTATTAGTGTATTCATCTTGTTATACCACCATCATCACCATCCATCTCCAGAACTCTTTTCATCTTGCATAACTGAAACTCTACGTTCATTACACCAGCACTCCCCACTCCCTATTCCCTTGGTTGGCAACCACCATTCTACTTTCTGTCTCTATGAATTCAACTACTCTAGGTATCTCAAATAAGTGCAATCATACAACATTTGTCTTTTTGTGGATGGCTTATTGCACTTAATATAATGGTCACAAGGTTCATCCATGTTGTGGTATGTATCAGAATTTTATTCCTTTTCAAGGCTCAATACCATTCTATTGTATGCATATACCACATTTCATCTATCTGTTCATCTGTTGATGAACACTAGGGTTGCTTCCACCTCTTTGCTATTGTGAATAATGCTTCCATGAACACGGGTGGGCAAATATCTTCCAGACCTTGCTTTAAATTCTTTTGGATATATACCCAGAAAAGGAATTATTGGATCTTATGGTAATTCTACTTTTTTTTCTTTTCAGGGACCACCATACCATTTTCCTTAGGGGCCGCATCACTTTACATTCCAGCAATGACGCACAAGGGTTCCAAGTTCTCTACATCTTTGCCAACTCTTGTTATCTTCTGATTTTCTTTTTTTTTTTTTTTTAGACTGTAGCCATCCTAATGGGCATGAAGTGGTAACCCATTGTGGTTTTGATCAGTACTTCCATAATAACTAATTGTAAGCATCCTTTCACTTGCTTTTTGGCCTTTTGTACATCTTCTTTGAAGAAATATCTATTCAAGTCCTTTGCCCATTTTTAAAATAGTTTGTTTTTTGTGGTTAAGTTGTAGGAGTTCTTTATATATTCTAAATATTAATCCCTTTTCAGATACACGATTTGCAAATATTTTCCTCCATTGCATACGTTAAATTTTCAATTTAATTGTGTCTTTTGATGGCTTCCCTGGTGGCTCAGCTGGTAAAGAATCCACCTGCAATGCAGGAGACCTGAGTTCAATCCCTGGGTTGGGAAGATCCCTTGGAGAAGGGAAAGGCTACCCACTCCAGGATTCTGGCCTGGAGAATTCCATGGACTGTATAGTCCGTGGGTTCGCAAAGAGTCAGACACGACTGAGTGACTTTCACTTTGATGTTGTAGAAGTTTAAAATGTTGATGTATTCCAGTTTACTTTCACTTTTGTTGTCTGTGCTTTTGGTATCATATCCAACAAACCATTGCCAAATTCAAGGTCATGAAGCTTTCCCCCTATGTTTTCCTTTAAGAGTTTTTATAGTTTTAGCTCTTACATTTAGGTCTTTCACCCACTTTTAGTTAATCTTTGTATTTGGTGTAAAGTAAGAGTCTTAAAACTCTTTTAATCCATAGATCCTTCACTTTCTTCTTTTGCTATCCTCTGCCTATCGCTTTCATTTCCCCTCCTGCAATTTATTTGTTGAAGAAACTGAGTTGTTTGTCCCACAGGCTGGGTTTTGTTACTAGAACCCTTGTAGTTTCGTTTAACAAGTTTCCCTGTTTCTCTTCACTGCATTTCCCTTAAGTCGGTAGCTCACTCTAAAGATGTGATTTGATTCTGGTTTCTTTCTCTTTTTTTAGCAAGAATACTTCACAGATGATATAAACACATCAGGAGACACATATTATCTGGTGTCCTTTCTGATGTGATGGTAGTCACCACTGAACAATAATTACCAGGATCTATTCATTCATAAAGGGCTTCCCTGATAGCTCAGTTGGTAAAGAATCCCCCTGAGTCAGGAAGATCTCCTGGAGAAGGGAAAGGCTAACCACTCCAGTATTCTGGCCTGGAGAATCCCATGGACTGTAGAGTTCATGGGCTGGCAAAGAGTCAGACACGACTGAGCGACTTTCACTTCCACTCATTCATAAAGGTTACCAAAAAAGTGATATTTTAACTCTCTCACTCCGTTTTCTTATTTATTGGAAAAATTCTGTTTAGAGAAACTTATCATCATCAACTAATTAACTATCTTAGAGTTCATAAATAGGATAAATATTTGATTCTTTCCCTTAATTTAACAATTTTCAAAATGAGTTACTTCCTTAGTAACCTCCAATAGTGAAAAATATGTTTTCTTTTTTGTTTTACTATAAGCACATCATGAAAATGAAAGTGAAAATGTTAGTCGCTCAATTATGTCCAACTCTTTGCGACCCCATGGACTGTAGCCCGCCAGGCTCCTCTGTCCATGGAATTCTCCAGGCAAGAATACTGGAGTGGGTTGCCATTTCTTCCTCCAGGGAATCTTCCCAACCCAGGGACTGAATCTGGGTCTTCTGCATTGCAGATGGATTCTTTACCTTCTGAGCCACCAGGGAAGTCCAAGGACACCATGAATTCAATGGGAAAAAAATGGTTGATGTATCTCAATTCATTTTAGTTATTAATTTTATTTGTGCTCAAGTTGTCACATATTTTCAGTGGGAGACTTCTCAATTTGACTCTTGATTCCTTTTGAAATAGTCATATTAATCTTTGATAGCTTTCTTGCTTTCTGGAACGATAAGCTATTCCAGGCTTCTTTTATTAATATTTTCTTCTCCAGATCAAGAATTGGCCAGTTTCTAAGGATCTCTAATTCTTTTTACTGAGAAATTTGGAGATGAAAATCTAGGGTACAAAACATGCTCATTGCTACTGAATTGGGTATTATTTCTAGCTTGTGGGGTCTTAGTCTCTCAAACAGAGATCAAACCCATGCCCCCTGCAATAGAAGCGCAGAGTCTTAAACACTGGACCACCAGGGAGATCCTTCAAAGTATTTTCTAGTTTTTCTTGTGATTTCCTCTTTTACTGGTAATATAGGAGTACACTGTTAATTTTCACATAATTTTTAGTATCCCAAATTTCTTTCTATATTGATATCTATTTTCATTCCACTGTGGTTAGAAAACATACTTTGTGAGATTTCAATCATTTTAATTTTATTGAGTTTGTATTAAGGCCTAGCAGATATCTGTTCTGGAGAATGTTCTATGTGTACTTAAGAAGAATGTATTTTCTGTTTTTGTTGGGTAGAGTTGATCTATAGATGTGTTAGGACTAGTTGGTTTACAAAGTCCATGAAGTCTTCTATTTTCATGCTGACCTTCAATCTAGTTGTTTTATCCATATAGAAAGGGGATATTGAATTCTCCCACTATTATTTTTGAATTGACTATTTCTCCCTTAAATTCTGCCGGGTTTTGCTTCATGCATTTTGGGGCTTTGTTGTTAGAAGTATACATGTTTAAAATTATTACATCTTCCTAATATATTAACACTTTAATCATCATAAAACTCTTTATCAATAGCAAATAATTTTAAAGTGTCTTTTGTCTGATATTAATATAGCTGCTCCAGCTTTCTTATGCTTATTTACATATCTTTTTTAATACTTTTACTTTCAACTTCTTTGTATCTTGAATCAGAAGTACCTTGTAAATAGTATATAGTTGAATCTTGATTCATGGCCACATCTGCTCAGAGTGAATTTCTTTATACTGAACTGGAGAGGGGTGAAGAGGGGAGTGGGTTGTGACTCAAGTCCCATACACTCTGACTGTTCTTACTGAGGTTTAGTAGATTTTCTTGAGTAAACATTTCATTTGCTGTATGACCTTAGGACAATTTACAGAGATTTTTAATGTTTTTCTTTTAAATATATATATAATTTTTTACCATTGAGGATTGTTTCACTAGAGAGCAGGTCTGTAGAACTCCTCACCCTGACATTCAGATCATCTCCTTATTTAAGTTCTGATTGTAAAAGATTTCAAACATATGAAAAGGAAAGAAAACACTATAATAAACCTTCATAAATTAAATATTCATTTTAAACAATTATGAAACAAGCGATCATGTCTTATCTTTTTCTCCTTCCTGTAGATTATTTTGAAGCAAATCTTTAGTATCATATAATTCTTCTATAAACACTGCTTTTTGAAGTTAGTCTCTTCTCCCACTCTCTCCCTCTCTCTTCTCTCTCTAACACACACACACACCCTTCCCTCTCTCCCTGCTCTGCAGTCCCACCTCTGTCACATATCAAATATCCATACATGTTTGGATTATTTCTGGGATCTCTATTCTGTTTCATTTGTCCTTTTATTCATTCCTGTGCCAATACCACACTGTTATAGTTATTTTAACTTTGTAATCTTTAACACCTAGCAGATGGTGATTGCAGCCATGAAATTAAAAGACACTTACTCCTTGGAAGGAAAGTTATGACCAACCTAGATAGCATATTCAAAAGCAGAGACATTACTTTGCCAACAAAGGTCTGTCTTGTCAAGGCTATGTTTTTTTCCAGTGGTCATGTATGGATGTGAGAGTTGGACTGTGAAGAAAGCTCAGCACCGAAGAATTGATGCTTTTGAACTGTGGTGTTGGAGAAGACTGTTGAGAGTCCCTTGGACTGCAAAGAGATCCAACCAGTCCATCCTAAAGGAGATCAGTCCTGGGTGTTCATTGGAAGGACTGATGCTGAAGCTGAAACTCCAATACCTTGGCCACCTCATGCGAAGAGTTGACTCATTGGAAAAGACCCTGATGCTGGGAGGGATTGGGGGCAGGAGGAGAAGGGGACAACAGAGGATGAGATGGATGGATCTCATCCAAGTCGGGATCACCGACTTGATGGACATGAGTCGGGGTAAACTCCGGGAGTTGGTGATGGACAGGGAGGCCTGGTGTGCTGCGATTCATGGGGTCGCAAAGAGTCGGACACGACTGAGCGACTGAACTGAACTGAACTGAACACCTAGTAAATCAAGTCTTTCCACAGTTGCCTTCTTCAAAAATATCTGAACATGTCTTGTCCCTTTTCATTTCCATATAAATTTTATAAACAGCTTGTCATATTGCTTTGAAGATTTAGGAAAAATTTGGCTAACTTTTATCAAATTCAAAAACAACAGCATGTATGCTATTATTTTAATACTACTAAGATTATTTTAAATAACAGACGTGTAATCTAAAAATTAAACACATAAATATAGACTTAATAAATGTCCACTACTATATATAGTACATATATATGCTATTTGTTAGACAGTCATTGAAATCAGAATGCACATAGCTGCAAGTCAATCTATGGTCTTTGTGGAAGGGAAAATTGAAAGGTGCTTTATCTCCCTCTAGCCTCTAATTAAAAATCTGCAGGCTAGACATTTGCCAAAAAAAGCAACTAGAATCTTAAAATTTAGCATTGACTTATGGGATAGCTTAGGGCTCCCCAGGTGGCACTAGTGGTAAAGAACCTGCGTGCCAATGCAGAAGACGTAAGATCCACGGGTTCGATCAGGGCATGGCAACCCACTCCAGTACCCTTGCCTGGAGAATCCCATGGACAGAGGAGCCTAGCAGCTATAGTCCGTAGGGTGGCAAAGTCCCACATGACTGAAGCAACTTAGCATGTATGCATGCATGGGATAGCTGAATGAAGGGCCATATAAATACATAAATATAGAAGCTGATTCGGGAGAAGGCAATGGCACCCCACTCCAGTACTCTTGCCTGGAAAATCCCATGGACAGAGGAGCCTGGTGGGCTGCGGTCCATGGGGTCGCTAGGAGTCGGACACGACTGAGCGACTTCACTTTCACTTTTTGCTTTCATGCATTGGAGAAGGAAATGGCAACCCACTCCAGTGTTCTTGCCTGGAGAGTCCCGGGGACAGTGGAGCCGGGTGGGCTGCTGTCTCTGGGGTCTCACAGAGTCGGACACGACTGAAGTGACTTAGCAGAAGCTGATTCAAATGTGGCATGCATGAAGGAGTACAAAAGAACCTTGAAGGAGCCCAGAGAAGGATAGTGGAAATAAGAGTTCATTGCCTTATCTATTCCATCCCCTTTTCTTCGTTTTAAATCTGATTGAGTCCCCAATAACAAGTGAGATGTTCAGTTCAGTTCAGTGGCTCAGTCGTGTCTGACTCTTTGTGACCCCGTGGACTGCAGCACACCAGGCCTCCCTGTCCATCACCAACTCCCGGAGTTTATCCAAACTCATGTCCATTGAGTTGGTTATGCCATTCAGCCTTCTCATCCTCTGTTGTCCTCTTCTCCTCCTGTCCTCAATCTTTACCAGCATCAAGGTCTTTTCAAATGAGTCAGCTCTTCATATCAGGTGGCCAATGTATTGGAGTTTCGGCTTCAACATCAGTCCTTCCAATGAATATTCAGGACTGATTTCCTTAAGATGGACTCCTTGGATCTCCTTGCAGTCCAAGGGACTCTCAAGAGTCTTCTACAACACCACAGTTCAAAAGCATCAGTTCCTAACCACTCAGCTTTATTTATAGTCCAACTGTCAAATCCATATATGACTACTGGAAAAGGCATAGCTTTGACTAGACAAACCTTTATCGGCAAAATAATGTCTCTGCTTTTTAATATGCGGCCTAGGTTGGTCATAGCTTTTCTTCCAAGGAGCAAGCGTCTTTTAATTTCATGGCTGCAGTCACCATCTGCGGTGATTTTGGAGCCCAGAAAAATAAAGTCTCTCACTGTTTCCATTGTTTCCCCATCTATTTGCCATAAAGTGATGGGACTAGATGCCATGATCTTAGTTTTCTGAATGTTGAGTTTTTTGTGTGTGTGTGTGTGTGAAAAGAAACCAGTTTTATTGAGCCACAGCCCTAGTTCTCCTTCTCCTGCACAGTCTTGGTTCCCCGGAGACGGCCAGTCCGGCGGGCAGCAATGAGACCCACTTTCCGGCCAGCAGGGGCATCTCTGCGGATAGTAGAGGGTTTGCCGATGTGCTGGTGGTTGCCACCTCCGAAGGGATGCTCGACAGGGTTCATGGCCACACCCCGCACCAGTGGCCAGCAGTTCCTCTTTGCCTTATACTTGTGGTAGGCACAGCCGGCCTTCAGAATGGGCTTGTCAATGTGGCCACCTCCAGCCACCACACCGACCACAGCTCTGTTGGCAGAGGAGATGACCTTTTTGGAGCCCGAAGGCAGCTTCACTCGCGTCTTCTTTGTCTCAGGGCTGTGGGAGATGACTGTGGCATAGTTTCCGGAGGCTCTTGCCAGCTTGCCTCGGTCACCAGGCTTCTCCTCCAGACAACACACGATGGTGCCCTCAGGCATGGTGCCCACCGGGAGCACGTTGCCGATGTTGAGCTGGGCCTTCTTGCCACAGTACCCAGACTGGCCGGTGTGGATGCCCTCAGCAGCGATGAACAGCTCTGTCCGCTTCTTAAAACGGTACGGATCCCGGAAAACCACTTTGGCAAGGGGTGCTCCGCGGCCCGGGTCGTGGATGACGTCCTTCACGATGCCCTTGATATATCCGTGTCGCTCGGCGAAATCCACGGCGCGTAGGCGCGCAGCGCCTTTTCTGTGCTTCACATGTGCGCTGAACACGGAGCCGGCGCCCTTCCTCTGCCCATGGATCACG
>NW_011494566.1:508571-509197 GCF_000754665.1 Bison bison bison
TGTGGGAGATGACTGTGGCATAGTTTCCGGAGGCTCTTGCCAGCTTGCCTCGGTCACCAGGCTTCTCCTCCAGACAACACACGATGGTGCCCTCAGGCATGGTGCCCACCGGGAGCACGTTGCCGATGTTGAGCTGGGCTGCAAGAGAAAGGTGGTATGTCCTCACCACTGCTTGCCAAAACCAAGGCCAGCCTCCTCCCACAGCTCTCTGAGCACTCACCGGGACGCCTGGCCAAGCAGGTGTCCCCAAGTGAAGACTGCAGCCTTAACGTTCCTGCCTGGACCCAAGCTGTAAACCGCCAGGCCCCGCAAGTCCCTCCCCATCAAGACCTTTCACCTCGGCGCGGAGCTCACCCTTCTTGCCACAGTACACAAACTGGCCGGTGTGGATGCCCTCAGCAGCGATGAACAGCTCTGTCCGCTTCTTAAAACGGTACGGATCCCGGAAAACCACTTTGGCAAGGGGTGCTCCGCGGCCCGGGTCGTGGATGACGTCCTTCACGATGCCCTTGATATATCCGTGTCGCTCGGCGAAATCCACGGCGCGTAGGCGCGCAGCGCCTTTTCTGTGCTTCACATGTGCGCGGAACACGGAGCCGGCGCCCTTCCTCTGCCCATGGATCACG
>NW_011494566.1:509297-512082 GCF_000754665.1 Bison bison bison
TCCTTAGTTGTTCTTCACTTTCTGCCATAAGGGTGGTGTCATCTGCATATCTGAGGTTATTGATATTTATCCTGGCAATCTTGATTCCAGCTTGTGCTTCCTCCAGCCCAGCGTTTCTCATGATGTACTCTGCGTAGAACTTAAATAAGCAGGGTGACAATATACAGCCTTGACGTACTCCTTTCCTGATTTTGGAACCTGTCTGTTGTTCCATGTCCAGTTCTAACTGTTGCTTCCTGACCTGCATACAGATTTCTCTGGAGGCTGGTCAGGTGGTCTGGTATTCCCATCTCTTGAAGAATTTTCCACAGTCTGTTGTGATCCAAACAGTCAAAGGCTTTAGCATAGTCAATAAAGCAGCAGCAGATGTTTTTCTGGAACTCTGTTGCTGCTTCGATGATCCAACAGATGGCAATTTGATCTCTGGTTCCTCTGCCTTTTCTAAAACCAGCTTGAACATCTGGAAGTTTACGGTTCACACATTGTTGAAGCCTGGCTTGGAGAATTTTGAGCATTACTTTACTAGCGTGTGAGATGCGTGCAATTGTGCAATAATTTGAGCATTCTTTGACATTGCCTTTCTTTGGGATTTGAATGAAAACTGACCTTTTCCAGTCCTGTGACCACTGCTGAGTTTTCCAAATTTGCTGGCATATTGAGTGCAGTACTTTCACTGCATCATCTTTTAGGATTTGAAATAGCTGAACTGGAATTCCATCACCTCCACTAACTTTTTTCCTAGTGATGCTTCCTAAGGCCCACTTGACTTCCCATTCCAGCTTTCATTCCAATCCCAAAGAAAGGCAATGCCAAAAAATGTTCAACACACACACACAGAAGTCACTCAGTCGTGTCCGACTCTTGGCGACCCCATGGATTGTAGCCCACCAGGCTCCTCGGTCCATGGGATTTTCCAGGCATGAATACTGGAGTGGGTTGCCGTTTCCTTCTCCAAAAAAATGTTCAAACTACCGCACAATTGCACTCATCTTACACGCTAGCAAAGTAATGCTAGTGTGTGGGATATTAGAAAGGTTTTGATTTCTTGTCTAGATTTTGAGTTTTGGATAAATACCCACTAAATGGATGTGTTCTATTTTTTAAATTTTTACTCATTTATTACTTATTTGGCTGGGTCAGGTCTTAGTTGCATCATGCGAGATTTTTTGCTGCAGGATCTTCTGGACTCCTTAGGTGTGGAGTGTAGGCTCCAGAGCTCAGGTTCAACAGTTAGGCTTAGTTACTGCACGGCATGTAGGATCTTATTTCTCCAAGCAGGGATGAAACTGTGTCCTCTACATTGCAAGGGGGAGTCTTAATCACTGGACCACCAGGGAGGCCCTGATGTGTTTTATTTTTCAAAATGCCTACTGTTAAAGCACTTAATTCAGTTGAACTTGGAATGACTATGGAAAATTGGAATAGCTCTGTGTTGATTATTGACCTTTGCCCAGAGCATTCTGCAGTACTTATCTCCTCTGCTTCTTGGACAATAGACTGAACTTGCTACTTGCCTCTGTCTGTGATAGTTGCCTTCCATGCTGCCAGCTCCTGCTTCTTCCTAGAACTTACGCTGCCAACTCCTAGGTTTCTCCCCACTAAAATAATGGAGAAGCTAATCACATATCTAGCCACCGTACAGGCTGGAAAAAATTCCATGTTGGCACAAAGAAAAGACTTGTCCGCAGGCCCCACAGTTCTGATGCAAGACTTCTTGGCTGTTCTGCCATCAGCCAAACCTTATGTAGAGTCTTGAGCAGTTTGCCACTCCCAGATTCCTTTATTTAGCTGACAGGTGGCCCTGCATCCTACAGCTGTGGTCAAAGTCTCACAATCAGCCTTTTGTTGGAGTGAAATGAAGACTGTTGGTTTCCTATGAAATAACTAGAGTTCCCGATAGAGCCCTTTACATAGGGTTTTCAGGAGTTTAGTGATCCACCAGAGCTGGTAAACATTCCATGCTTATATTCACCACAGTTCTATAACTTTCATCTCCCGGACACAAAAAGAGATTACCACAGACTTTACTATGTGAGTAGTTTCAAGATTAATTCATGATAGCTGATCCACGTTGTTGTACAGCAGAAACTAAAACAACACTGTAAAACAATTCTTCTCCAATTAAAATAATACTAAAAAAGAAAGGCAAAGGAGTGATTCATGGATCTCACCCACAGCAGTGGCAGCAACTTCCCTAATTGAACCCGGCAATAAAACCAGCTGCAGTGAAAGCCTGACATCAGTTCAAGTTTCCTTTATCCAGATCTCAAGTACTCAAGCCTGACATCCCTACCCCTCCGTCTCTGAGGATTCTTTCCCCTAAATCTGACACCCAGGAGTGAGTGAATGCAGCCCATTCATCCACAGGAGGCTCAGTCTGTCTCTATCAAATGGCCCTAGCTCCAAAGGCAGAGCTCCCTGTCTCTCTTACCTCGACCCATTCTGTCTTTGGCACTGTGCTTCCTGCAATCCATTTGCAGAACTCTTGCCCCACACAGATCATCAGAGCTCTGGGTGCACTAGGGGACTTCACTGTCTTGAAAGACTTGTGGACAAGGACTGACCTGGGGATGGAAGGATCTTCTGAAAGGCTTCTCCTCTTTCATTCGGGCCTTGAGCTTGGAGGCCCAGACAAAAGAACAGTAGGATGCTCTTATCACATCAGGCACTAATGCAATGACTTCCTAAATGACCTCCTCCTGTCTGTTATTTTCCTCTTTTCAAGTCTCCACCCAGCAGTCAGGAAATTTGACTGTGTCCTTCCTTTATTTAAAATCCCTTCCTG
>NW_011494566.1:512182-518448 GCF_000754665.1 Bison bison bison
CCCTGTACACCCGTGCCAACCTCTCCAATTCTATCCCACGCCACCTTCCTCCTGTGCTGTGCTCCAATTTTCTTTTAGTTCTTCATATGCCACGCTCCCTTCTGCCTTGAGGGCTTTCCACATGCCATTCTCTTTGATTCTTTAATTTATTGATTCCCACTCATCTTTCAGAGCTCAGTTCAAATGTGACTTTCTCAGGGAAGCTGCCCTTCTGTCCCCCGATGAATTCCCTCATTTTACCTTTTACCCTACATCCCATTCCTTCCTAGTCTGTAATTATAAATCTGAGTAATTTTTAATGTCTTCCTCCCAATCAGCTGGTAAGATTCATGAAGGCAGAATCTCGGCCTATAAAGGCTCCCCCTCTGAGTATCCACATGGTAGGGGCTTGGTAAATATTTACTGGATGAATAAATTAACAAAAAAAATATGGGAAAGTTACTCTTGAAGGCCTCACCAGCTGGTGAATACACAGTTCTATCACATTTGTGATGAATCTTTTCTTGCATATGACATGCAGATACTAGACAGCTGCAGGAGTGGGTGCCTGGCTTCTCCTCTAGTTCTTTCTCTTAAGTCTCTCTCTTTTCCCCTCTGGCCCACTCAAAATACCAAAGCAAGCGTGGACACACACACACACACACACACACACGTATTCATACACACAGCATACAGATGGCAAAGGTAGGTTTAGAACTTTGGCTTCTTGAAATATACAAAAATACTTTTCCCTCCTTATTTCTTTATTTAGTGAGATCTGTTAACTAGCCCCTTCTGTTAAAAAATGTCAATCAAAAAATAACGTAGCCCTTCTTTAAGAGTTGTAAATTTCTCAAAAGTCTAATTCCTAGAGATTCTAATAAAAACTCAGACAACTTGGAACGATCTTCTAAAGGTATGTTTTTCACTCATACCCTTCTCTTGCTATTTAACTTTCACTTATGGATTTTGCTTTATTAAAAGATCATAGGCTGCTTGAGGAGAGAGTTTATAGGTTTTCTTCTTTATATTCTTCCCATACCTGTGCATAAAGAGGGACTTAACAAATTTTTTCTCAATTGCTTTCAGAAAGAGAAGTTAAATTGAAAAGGGAAAGAAAATGAACTAATCCTTAGGAGAAGTTATTACAAAACTGTACATTCTAAAATTATATTTCTTGACATGACAAAGGAAAATGAAGGCTGTAACAAGAAGGTAAACCTGTACTCTAGCTAGTAGAAATAAAAGCTATGCTAACTGTGACTAAATAGAGTAATAAAGTAAATAAAAGTTACTATTCAGAATGGAAAGATGACAGATTCAGGAAGCACCTTTTTAATGGAAAATTTATTTTCGAAAGCTTCTCTGGATTAAAAAGTCCGTGAGGGAGTACTTCCTGGTAGTTAGGACTCTGCGCATCCACTGCAAGGAGTACAAGTCAACCCCTGGGCCGTGAAGTAAGATCCCAGGTGCTGCTCAGGGCAGCTAAAATAAAATAATACAATTTTTTTAAAAATTAACATTAATTTTAAAAAAGTCCCTATGACTTAACCTTCTATTATGGCCAATTTTAACTCATTCTTAAAAAAACCTTGTTTGGCTGCATTGGGTCTTAGTTGTGGCTCATGGGCTGTGCTCTGCCACACGTGGGACCTCCTTCCACATGTGGAATCTTTCAGGGGTGAATGTGGGATCTGGTTCCCTGCCCAGGTTTTGAACCCAGGCCTCTCACACTGGGAGTGCAGTGTCTTAGCCGCTGAACCACCAGGGAAGTCCCAACTCATTTCCCCAGTTAACACTTTTTTACTTGTCTCATGGAATTTTCATAAACCCTGAGAGGACTCAGGGCATAAGCAATTAAGTAGAAGAAGATAATGAATCAGAGAAAAGCTTCAGTTAATGAATCAGAGAAAATTAAAGATCGTTTGGGTTGAGAGGAAAGGGAAAGTCCAGATGGCAAATAGAACAAGAGAAGAACTTGCTCTATGGGTCACTGAAGACAGACTGATCCTGTTCCCAGTGGGGAGGAGCAGAATGACAGAAACATCGGGTAAGTTTATGGGATCCAAGAGGAGAGGCAATCTACATGTGTTCTTAGAAAGAGGCCCGAGGAGACCCAAGATTTCAGAGGCTGAAGGGCTGTGTGACAAGTCTAAAGTGTGGGACAGCTTATAGAGTCCCATCTGATGCAGTGTGGTAGATGGCTGGTTCTGTGGCCTGAGAGTGCCACAGGAGTGGATGGGGTTTCAGGGAGCACCCCACAGTTTCCTTGACTCAGCCTGGCACTGAAATGAGTTTTTTTGCACCCTAGAGTCTGTATAGAAGTTAAAAGAATAATTGTCAAACCTGCAGGGGCCTTTTTAATGGGCTCATGGGGATGATGCAGTGATCGCCTTATATGTCCAGTAAACAAAGATGAAACCAGATGATGGATGGCTAAATGGAAGCCAAGCCAAAGATGTCACAATACCCAATGCTTTGACACTCCACATGCACCCCAGAAATTAGATATATGTCTTGGATGTATGTTGACTAAATTTAAATTTTTGCCACTTAGAGGGTGGGGACTCTAACTAGAAAATAGTTCAGAGGAAAATAAAGTTATTATTTCTAACACAGCTGGGTTTGGGAGCTAAAAGTGAAACCATTACTTTTATTAATAGTATCCCCTAACCTAGTTTTGCAGTTGAGAAGCAGATCTGAGTGAGATGTGGGTCTCTACTGAACTAGCAGGAGAATAAAAGATGTTTGGGGGAAGAAAAAAGGAAATAGGAAAGAAGGGTTGAGAAATCCTCTTTCTAACTGGAAGAGAGAGTCAAGAGGAAAAAGAAAGAAAATAGATGAAAATCCAACATCTCTTTTGTTTTCATTATGATATTCATACTGACTCCATGGGATTTCCTGTTTTTCTAGCATATTCAGGAAGGACACTTTATAGACCACTGAAACTGGAATTTTATCTGAGGTGAGAAAACAAGAATGTTAGACATGAAATCACAATCCAGGTTGAATTTCTGGCTTTGCCGTAAATAGATGTGTGACCCTGGACAATCTCTTAACCTCTTCAAATTCAGTTTCAAATCAACTGTAAGTGTTAGTCACTCAGTCTTGTCTGACTCTTTGCAACCCCATGCACTGTAGCCCATCAGGCTCCTCTGTCCATGGCATTCTCCAGGCAAGAATACTATAGTGGGTTGCCATTTCCTTCCCCAGAGGATCTTCCCAACCCAGGGATCAAACCCAGGTCACCTATATCGCAGGCAGTTTTTTGAGCCATCAGGGGAGCCCTCAAATCAACTGTAAAAAGGGTTTAATAAAACACATAGCATTGAATTATTGAGAGAAGTGAATCACTATACATGAAAGAGCTTTGTGGGGCTTCCCTAGTGGTCCAGTGGCTAGGACTCTGCACTACCAAAGCAGGGGGCCCAGGTTCGATCCCTCCAAGGGGAACTAGATCCCACATGCTGCAACTAAGAGTTCAGATGATGCAACTGAAGATCCTGCCTGAAGCAGCTAAGACCTGGGCAAGCAAATAAACAAACAAACACAAATAAAACATTTTTAAAAGAGCTTTGTAAGTGGTAAAAACTGGACCCCATGGGGTATGATTTTGCAGGGGAGGTGACAATGGGGAAAGAAGTGTACAGGTGTAGACGACACATGGGGGTGAACACTGCTATTTTGGAGTCTCTGAACAGATAGTTCAACATGAAGAAATCAGGTTTACTGGAAAAACATGGTCCAGAAGAGGAGAAAAAAGGAGAGGAGTTATATGGGCATCAGAAGCAAACCCAGGTATCCTGACTTGAAGTTCAGTAATTACATCAAACTCTTTACTTAGGAGTACCTGTCAGAGTCTCTTGCCCATTCATTTTAGAGATCTGACAGTTAATATATGGTATATTGTCCTATCTTATAGTTTTGAAATAGGACAATCACTTCTCAAGCTTTCAGTGTAGGAAATTTAATAGGAATTGGGGCTTTAGAAACCAAGAGTTAATCTTTTCAACCACTGGAAATCCTTCTTAGTTACAGTCTTTAGGATGAAAGCCCCTGCTATTAGTTCAACTAGTTGTTCTTCCTTTGAGACATCTCTGGAAGCTCAGCACTTATATGTGAAAACTTTTGTTCTTACTCTGAAAGCTGAACATGAGGTTGGATGACATGCCGTAAGTTTAGAAACAGATGCAGTCTTCCTAATTTGGTGCAGTGTTGGAATCCTCTAGTTGCGACATGAGATGAAAATTCCATTCCCCAGATTTCTTTCAAAGTAGCATTTGGTGGGACTGTTTCATTGTGCTACCTAGGGTAGGGAGGACAGCTCAAAAACACATGCTCAGTTGCATATGATGGTTGCTAGACTGTCTTTTAGGGAAGGTAGGCCTTATCAACTAGAGACCCCTAGATTTCACTGGAAATTGTGATGGGTTTAGGATTGTGAATTTGAGAATAGAAGCCAAGCAGAGGTAAGAAAGAGGAAACATATTTGAAGTGGGAGGGAGAAAGAAATCTTGGATAAAACACTAGAGCCATCAAAAGGAGAGGGCAGGACTGGGGAAAGAGTATGCGAGAGAGATCCATTGAAGTGGGGAGCCAAGTGTGGATTTTGGAGAACAGATATATTAAAGGAAATTCCCACCAATGTTTTATTTTGAAAAAGACCAAACTTTTAGAAAAGTTACAAAAATAGTACAATGTAGTATATCCACTGCATCTACATGTATAGAGACAAAGAGTACATTTTATAAATGTATGTATTCACAAATTTTGTATATAGTTAGATAAAAAGTAGATACAGAGAGAAATATATATATATATATATATGTATATACTTTTCTGAAACATTTGAAAGTTGTAGGTAGACAGCATGAAACTTCACCAGGAAATACTTCTGTATGTGTCTCCTAAGAATGAAACCATTCTCCTATATGACCACAGTATAATTTTTCCACTCGGGAATTTAAACTTGATACAATAAAATATCTAATATTCAGTACACACAAACACTTTCCCCATTATCCCAAAAACATCCTTCTAAATCTCCAATTTAAAGGGGATTTAAAAACTGTTTGCTGTGTTCAACATAAGTGCCTTCTCCATTTTCCCTATGAAATCACCAAAAACAACCACATTTCTTGTTAATAATTTTATGCCAGTAATTTATTTGGGGGAACATGCAGATGTTGCATATCCAGATTGGCAGGGGATAAAAACAGAAATCACAGCGGGTGCTAGAGAAGAGGCTGGTTGACGCTGACTACAACCGAAGCAACAATTTGGAGGAAAGGAAATGTAACAGACTCAAAACCACTGTTCTATTCCTGGGGTGCTACCCCATTCCTCTGATCCCATGTCTTCTAATCTTCTGTATGTGATCAGTCTCTTACAGTGCTTGTTTCCCAGATCCTATCATGATACAAAACTTCATTCTCATGGCTTTTTTCTTTTTAATAGATTTTAATTTTTAGTGCAATTTTACGTTTATAGAAAAATTGAGAAACTAGTACAGAGAGATCCCATATAGCCTTTCACCCCTACACACAGTTTCTCTAATTATTAACATCTTATACTAGTACATTTTTTACAATCAATGAACCAATATTGACAGATTACTATTAATGAAGTCCGTACTTTATTTAGACTTCTTTGGTTTTTAACCTAACGTCCTTTTTCTATTCTAAGATCCCATCTGGGATATGAAATTACATTTAGTTGTTATTTCTCCTTAAGCTCCTTAGATGATGCCAGATTCTCAGACTTCTCTTGTTTTTGATATCCGTGACAGGTTTTTGCTTCTAGGTCTTTTGATAACTTAATCTCTGTATATAGCTTGGCAGAGCACCACAATAAATATTATTTTGAATTAAGTATTACCTTTGATACTGGGTGAAAGTCAGATCCTGTCTGAAGTAACCACATGATAAAGTTATTTCAGGAGACTTGTTTGTGCATAGATCATATTATGAGTACTCATTGATTATATCAGAGAAGGCAATGGCAAACCATTCCAGTACTCTTGCCTAGAAAATCCCATGGATGGAGGAGCCTGGTAGGCTGCAGTCCATGGGGTCGCTGTGAGTCGGACACAACTGAGTGACTTCACTTTCACTTTTCACTTTCACGCATTGTGGAAGGAAATGGCAACCCACTCCAGTGTTCTTGCCTGGAGAATTCCAGGGACAGAGGAGCCTGGTGGGCTACAGTCCATGGGGTCACAAAAAGCTGGACATGACTGAGTGACTAACACTTGAAAAAGAAAAAAAAGTATACTCTGTTTTTTTCCT
>NW_011494566.1:518566-525299 GCF_000754665.1 Bison bison bison
AAAAAAAAGTATACTCTGTTTTTTTTCCTTTATTGCACTTACCAAGGAGAAGGCAATGGCAACTCACTCCAGTACTCTTACTCTTACCTGGAGAATCCCATGGATGGAAGAGCGTGGTAGGCAGCAGTCCATGGGGTCACGAAGAGTTGGACACGACTGAGCGACTTCACTTTCACTTTTCACTTTCACAATTTTCACAAATACATTGTGTGTATTAATACACACAATTTCTTTATCTACATTTGTATGGATGGAAATTTGTTTTTCCTGAATTTTGGCTATTATGAATGAAGTTATGAATATTTGTATATGGGTCTTTTTTGAGGACTTATGATGTTTCTCTTGATTGTAGAATATGTGTGTTTTATGGTGGGTTTCTGTTTAATGTTGTAAGAAAATACCAATCCATCTCCCAAAGTGGTTGTGCCATTTTATAGTCTGTATTAGTTATCTATTATTGCTTAACAATATTACCATGAACATAACAGCTTAAAGCAAAACACATTTATTATCTCCCAGTTTCTGTGGGTCAGGAATTACAGCTTAGCTGATCGTTTGCAAGGAAAGATGCAATCAAGGTGTTGAACAAGACTAGTTTCTCATATGGTGGCTCAACTGGAAAAGGACCTGCTTCCAGACTCATGTGGTTGTCAGTAGAATTCATGTCCTTTTGGTTGCAGGATCGAGGGCTTCATTTTCTTCCTGGCTCTTAGCTGCAGGTTGCCCTCAGTTTCTAGAGGCTGCGTGCAGTTCCTTATGTGGGGTTCCTTAAATGGTCAGCTGCTTCCTCAAGGCCAACTAAGGAGCAAGAGACCTCAGCAAGATGAGTGCTACAATCTTATACTACGTAATCAAGTAATCAAATACATTTAACCACGTCTATCCCATCTCCTCGGAGAAGGCAATGGCACCCCACTCCAGTACTCTTGCCTGGAAAATCCCATGGACGGAGGAGCCTGGTAGGCTGCAGTCCATGGGGTTGCTAAGAGTCAGACACGACAGAGCGACTTCACTTTCACTTTTCACTTTCATGCATTGGAGAAGGAAATGGCAACCCACTCCAGTGTTCTTGCCTGGAGAATCCCAGGGATGGGGGAGCCTGGTGGGCTGCCCTCTATGGGGTCACACAGAGTCGGACACGACTGAAGTGACTTAGCATAGCATAGCATAGCATATCCCATCTCCTTTGCCACATTCTATTGCCATATTCCATTACAAGTTCCACTCACCCTCAAGAGGAGGGGGGGAACACAGGGCAGGGATACTAAGGGGTAGGGATCACAGAGGGCCACCTTAGGAGTGTGTGGACTGCATTCTCCCACCATAAATGAATGAGAGTTTCAGTTGCTTCCTATCTTTGTCAGCATTTGGTGTTGCCTTCTTTTAAATTCGAGGCATTTTAGTTGTTGGAGAGTATGGTTTTGAGTTTCCCTATGGCAACCCACTCCAGTACTCTTGCCTGGAAAATCCCATGGACGGAGGAGCCTTGTAGGCTGCAGTCCATGGGGTCGCTAAGAGTCGGACACGACTGAGAGACTTCACTTTCACTTATCACTTTCATGAATTGGAGAAGGAAATGGCAACCCATTCCAGTGTTCTTGCCTGGAGAATCCCAGGGAGGGGGGAGCCTGGTGGGCTGCCGTCTCTGGGGTCACACAGAGTTGGACGTGACTGAAGCGACTTAGCAGCAGCGGCAATGTCTAATACACTGAACATTTCTCCATGTGCTTATTGAACACTCATATATCTTCCTTTGGCAAATGTCTTTTCAAGTATTTTCAAAGTTTTTAAACATTTAAAAAGTTGGGTTGTTTGTCTTTTTATTGTGGAGTTGGAAGAGTTCTTTATACATTCTGTTCACAAAGATTCTCACAAATAGTACTGAAATCACTGAGCCTTTATATGGAAAAAATGAGCCATCACTCCTACATCACACTATATAAAAATTAAGCTAATTGATATTTAGACTATTATACCCATCAACTACAGAATACACATCTTTTAAAAGACACATAGAAGATTTCCCAAGACAGACCATAGGTTAGGCCATAATACGAGTCTGAATAAATGTCAAATGACTGAAATCAAACAGTATGTTTTTTGGGCTTAGCAGATTCAAATTAGAGATCAATACAAAAAAATCTAGAAAATGCTCAATTATTTTTGTGTACTTGTTTTTATCAATTGCTGTGAAATAAGTGCTATGATCACTAACCACAACTAAGGATTTGTCTATTTCTCCCTTCAGTTCAGTTCAGTTCAGTTCAGTCGCTCAGTCGTGTCCAACTATTTGCAACCCCATGAATCACAGCACGCCAGGCCTCCCTGTCCATCACCAACTCCCGGAGTTTACTCAGACTCATGTCCATCAAGTCGGTGATGCCATCCAGCCATCTCATCTTCTGTCGTCCCCTTCTCCTCCTGCCCCCAATCCCTCCCAGCATCAGGGTCTTTTCCTTAAGTTCTGTCAATTCTTACATCATGAATTTGAAGTTATATTTGACATATGCATATTTAAAAGTATTATATCTTCTTGAATGATTCTTTTATCAATATGAAATATCCTTTTCGTCTCTGGTAAAACTCCTTGTTCTGAAGCCTACTTCCTTTTTTTCCCTAATATTTGTTTTTATTTGGCTACACCAAGTCTTAGTTGTGGCACGCAGGATCTTTACTTGCAGTGTGCGAACTCTTAGCTGCAGTGTGTGGGACCTAGTTCCCTGACCAGGGATTGAACCCGGGCCCCCTGCATTAGTAGTGCAGAGTCGTAGCCCCTGGACCATCAGGAAGTCCCAGTCTACTTTTTTTTATATTAAGATAGAAGCTCTAACTTATGATTAATATCTTCATGGCATATTTATGTCCATCACTTTAACCTAGTCGTGTCTTCGTATTTAAAGTAAATCTCTTATATTACTTCCCTTCTGGCTCAGCTGGTAAAGAATCCACCTGCAATGTGGGACACCTGAGTTCGATCCCTGGGTTGGGAAGATCCCCTGGAGACAGGAAAGGCTACCCACTCCAGTATTCTGGCCTGGAGAATTCCATGGACTGTATAGTCCATGGGATTGCAAAGAGTCAGAGACGACTGAGCAACTTTCACTTTCACTTCCTTATATTAATAAAAAGCATATTGTCATGTCTTGCTTTTGTATCCTGCTTTCTAATTGAAGTGTATTTCTTTTTCAGTTATGTCTTTTTTTCATTTTTTAGAGATTGATTGCTCTGTGATTATAATATGTACTGTGATGAACTAATATTATACAACTTTACATATAATGTAAGAATCTCACAATAATGATTGTATAGATTTGTAAATTAAAATTATAGTTTTCTCGTATCATAGAACACCATACATAGAATTGCACAAGTCTAAACTTATTGTATAAAAATAAAGTGAATGAAGAGAGATAACCTGTGTCTACACATTATTCTTCATCCTACATGTATTAATATATGCACTTTATCGCTTCTTCTATGAACTGGACATTGTGTGAGTGTTTGTGCTCAGTTGCTAAGTCATGTCTGACTTTTGCAATCCCATAGACTGTAGTCTGCCAGGCTCCTCTGTGGGATTTCCCAGGCAAGAATACTGGAGTGGGTTGCCATTTTCTTTTTCAGGGATCAAACCTTTGTTTCCTGCACTGGCAGGTGGATCCTTCATCACTGGGCCACCAGGGAAGCCTGAACTTGACATCACTATATATTAAACACAACTGGTAATAACTGCTCAGTCTTATGAGAGCATCTTTCAAAAGACAACATAAATGACCCTGATCTCAGAACAAACTTCTGGGAAAAAGAAGACAAAGAATTTATGTTAGGGATTTCCCTGGCAATCCAGTGGTTAACACTCCATACTTCCAAGGCAGGGCACACAGGTTTGCTCACTGGTCAGGGAACTAAGAACCCACATGCCTCTTGGTGTGGTCAAAAGATAAAAAAGAAGAAAAATCTGTTAAATCCCCTTGTTTTTTCCTTTGTTTGATACATAAAATAAATAAGAGATAAAATTTTTCTCCTCAGACATTAAATCTCCCACATTTCTGGGTTATGCATGTCTAGGTGTTGTCTGCTCCCTCAACATCTCATTCCTCATTGCCAACTGAAAAACTCTGGGACCAGAACTTGCTGGGCTGTCCAAAGGTTAAGACCCCGCTCTTCCAATGCAGGGTCATGGGTTCCATCCCTGCTCAGGGAACTAAGATCAGGGAGTACAGATGTCATAGATGAGGGGTCAGGGACTATAGATGTCATAGACGAGGCAACTCCCATTTGGCTGAGGACAATCCCCAGTCAACACTCACATTAGCTGGGGGATGAGTGCCAGTAGAAAAAGGAGATTTAAGCAAAGCACCAACAGCATCCATCCACCTCACCCCATGGACTGTAGCCCACCAGGCTCCTCTGTCCTTAGAATTCTCTAGGCAAGGATACTGGAGTGGGTAGCCATTCCCTTCTCCAGGGGATCATCCCAACCCAGGGATCAAACCTGGGTCTCTTGGATTGTAGGCAGATTCTTTACCATCTGAGCCACCAGGGAAGCCCCATTCATCCACCACAAGGGGCTAATTCTATCTCCATTCTTTCTTTCTTATACCCTTATATTTTAGTTGTTGGGGGCCACAGCATCATATATGATCAGTCGGTTTGGTGCTTATACTGTATTTTGCAAGGAGGTTCCTGCAGTCTGGAATGTGCTAAGTCTGGAGTGTTCTGTTAATGCAATAAGATCTATCTAATATAGACGTGTCCCACAGTAAAACCAGAGGGGCCCCTGGTCATGTGTTCATTGTTTCTCTTTTGTCATAAAATGGATTATTTGATCTGAGCCATTATTATGAGAGAAATCATGTCAATATATTGTTGTTCTTCAGTTGCTAAGTTGTGTCTGACCCTGTGACCCCATGAAGTGCAGCATGCCAGGCTCCTCTGACCTCCAGTGTTCCCTGGACTTTGCTTAAATTCCTGTCCACTGGGTCAGTGATACCCGACCATCTCATCCTCTGTCGTCCCCTTCTCCTCCCACCTTCAATCTTTCCCAGCATCAGGGTCTTTTCCAATGAGTCAGTTCTTCACATTAGGTGGCCAAAGAATGGGAATTTCAGCTTCACCATCAGTTCTTCCAATGAATATTCAGGGTTGATTTCCTTTAGGATCAACTGGTCAGTATATTAGGCTTCCATAAATTGAGTTGTGGTGCTGGCAGAGGCACTGAGGGCCAGGAAGGCAAGCTCATAACCACATTAGTCACCGGTTCTGATAAAGATGAATCACTATCTCCTCCTTCTCAGTGTAATCAATCTGCCATCAAGTGGCAGACAGTCTTCTCATGAGTAATGCCTCATCAAAGGCTCAGTTTTGGTCTCCGCAAATAGCAAGTTGGGAGTTCAGCAATGGCACCAACTAGTAATCTAGCTAGAACAGAATTGGTGAAGAGACCATAGTTTTGGACCCATGCCAAGACTTTCATCCCTGCCACCATGACCTTTCTATCACAGGCTCTTTGTGCTAGCTGATACCACAATTATCTTGTTCACCTGGTGCCTGAGGACCTCTGCTGTGGTAGATGCTCTTTGGTGAAAATGAACATGAGACACAAAGATAGAAATGCTTTATTCTCAGTCCCTTAGATCCATCCACATTCTGTTTTCCAATGACTTAACCACAGAATGTGGTGTTGAGTCAAAACCCCATTGATCCCCATTCTAACTGGAGTTTAGCCTGGTGCCAAGTCTTTTAGCTTGGATTCTCTAGAAAATAGAGCCTTAGGGCCATTTGAAAGAAAAAGGAGTGAAGACGGGAGTGGGCAGGAGAGGAGGGGAAACTAATACTGGGTTGCCAAAAAGTTTGTTTGGAAGATCATATGGAAAAACCCAAACAAACTTTTTGGTCAACCCAGTATAATAGTGTAGTACTAAACTGGCTACCCAACTGACTGCTCAGTGTTGTGGACACATGCTAGTCATGGGGATATGCTACTTAGCGGAACAGACATAGATCTACCCTCATGGACAGACCTGGCTTTTGGGGCATGTAGACCATGCAGTTCTGTAACACTCCACGTTAGAAGGGCCTTGAACTTGATTTAAAGCTCTGTTGTCACCATCTTGGAAGTCTCAATAATTTTTGAACAATAGGCTCTACATTTTCATTTGACACCGAGCTCCATGAATTATGTTATCTGATCCTGTTAATATAAATTACAGTTTAGTAGGGGGATTGATCACGTTTTCTCTCCTGAAGAGTGTGAATTGGTAGCATGGAGAGAAGGTTCTTGTGGCAGGAGAACAGAACAAAGAGATGAAGAATAGCAGCGTTCACAGTGCCTGCTGCTGGATAGATGACAAAATACATGGATGCAGCAGCAGGGAATCTTTCTTTGGTCTTCTACTCTTTTTCCCTCTAAACTAATCATCAGTTCAGTTCAGTTCAATTGCTCAGTCGTGTCCAACTCTTTGTGACCCCATGAACCGCAGCACGCCAGGCCTCCCTGTCCATCACCAACTCCTGGAGTTCACTCAGACTCATGTCCATCGAGTCGGTGATGCCATCCAGCCATCTCATCCTCTGTCGTCCCCTTCTCCTCCGGCCCCCAACCTCCCCAGCATCAGGGTCTTTTCCAATGAGTCAACTCCTCGCATGAGGTGGCCAAAGTATTGGAGTTTCAGCTTCAGCATTAGTCCTTCCAGTGAACACCCAGGACTGATCTCCTTTAGGATGGACTAGTTGA
>NW_011494566.1:525399-566346 GCF_000754665.1 Bison bison bison
CTTTCCTTCCAAGGAATAAGCGTCTTTTAATTTCATGGCTGCAATCACCATCTGCAGTGATTTTGGAGCCCAGAAAAATAAAGTCTGACACTGTGTCCACTGTTTCCCCATCTCTTTGCCATGAAGTGATGGGACCAGATGCCATGATCTTAGTTTTCTGAATGTTGAGCTTTAAGCCAACTTTTTCACTCTCCTCTTTCACTTTCATCAAGAGGTTCTTTAGTTCCTCTTCACTTTCTCCCCTAAGGGTGGTGTCATCTGCATATCTGAGGTTATTGCTATTTCTCCCAGCAATCTTGATTCCAGCTTGTGCTTCTTCCAGCCCAGCGTTTCTCATGATGTACTCTGCATATAAGTTAAATAAGCAGGGTGACAATATACAGCCTTGATATACTCCTTTTCCTATTTGGAACCAGTCTGTTGTTCCATGTCCAGTTCTAACTGTTGCTTCCTGACCTGCATACAGGTTTCTCAAGAGGTAGGTCGGGTTGTCTGGTATGCTATCTCTTTCAGAATTTTCCACAGTTTATTGTGATCCACACAGTCAAAGGCTTTGGCATAGTCAATAAAGCAGAAATAGATGTTTTTCTGGAACTTCTTGCTTTTTCCATGATCCAGTGGATGTTGGCAATTTGATCTCTGGTTCCTCTGCCTTTTCTAAAACTAGCTTGAACATCAGGAAGTTCACAGTTCACGCATTGCTGAAGCCTGCTTTGGAGAATTTTGAGCATTACTTTACTAGAGTGTGAGATGAGTGCAATTGTGCGGTAGTTTGAGCATTCTTTGGCATTGCCTTTTTAAACCCTGAATAATTCAGGTAAACTGAGTAGGTTTCTATTCCTTGAAATCAGAAAGAATCTAAGCACACACACGTGGGAGGTGACTTAAATCATGGGAACGAAATAGAGCAAGAATAGAAGAGAGATGAAGATCTTCTAGGCCAGTGCTATCTCACAGCACCCATAAAGGAATGAACTTTCTAATTTTAATTTTTTGTGAAACATAAATTTTTGGAAAGTAAAATATGGAAAAGCACTAGAAAAACGAAATGAAACAAAAATGGCACACCAAACACAAGCTCACTCACACTTTCAAGTATTTCAGACATAAAACTGCATTTCGAAAAACAGAATTAAAACAAAAAATAACATAAGATAAAAGGAAAAAACTGTAACAACTGCACTTTATTCACTGAAAGTGTACAGATAGGTGATCAATATAGAGAATAGCTAATACACCCTTAATTTTCCATCACTCCACGGTCTAAACAAAAGGTTGGCAGTGAAGTGACAATTTCCTATATTAAATACTATAACAATATTTAATATTTTACATCTGTTAACATTTAAAGTTTTTAACATGATAATTGGATGTGTTTCTTCCTTGTTAAGTCCTCTAATGTAGCTTGGTTGCTGACAATGCCACTAGCATAATGTATATTTAAATTGTTTCTTTGTTGTTGTTGTTGCTATTTTCCGTTGTTTTTATTTTTATTTTTTGGCCACACTGTGGGGCAGTTGGGATCTTAGTTCCCTGATCAGGGATCAAACTCACACCCACTGCAGTAGAAGTGAGGAGTCTTAACTGCTGGACCACCACAGAAGTCCCTAAACTGTTTCTGTGTTGTATTTAAGAATACTAATAGCAGAGCAATCAGTCTCTTAAAGGTATGTTTAAGGAAATGGAAGAAAAGACTTTACTTTTTTTTTTTTTTTCGCCACGAGGCTTGCGGGACATTAGTTCCCCAAGGAGGGATAGAAACTGGGCCCAGGAAGCAACAGTGCTGGGTCCTAACCACTGAGATTTTAAAGGAAATTCAGTAAGCTCAGATATTCATTCTTAACTTTTACTCCAAATGAAGCAAATGATGCTTTATTTTAAAAATTCATTTTCAATTCTTCATCAGTAGCCTGCTCCAAAGATTTATCCTATTACGTTAATAGTTACATTTAAATTATCTTTCAATGAAAGAAAGGAATTCTGGATTCATGAATTCCCTATGTGCGTCTATTTTCATAGAAAATAAAAATCCAAAATGTTTTCTCAAATTCATAGTTTTTTTATGTTTTATGTATAAATGCCACTGAAATTTGATGGCCTTGCTTCATCAGTCAGTTCATAGTTTCAGTACTTTGCTATGAGATATGGCTGTGAACTCAGTAGATGGGGAATTTCACTTCTAAGCAAAGTTAATACAAACACTCAGATATTTAATTCTTTGGAATTACTTCTCTGGTTATTATTCAGTTTACTACTATCATTACTAACCCACTACTGACGTGTCTTTTCTTGACAAGACAGAAAAGGCTTATTTCACCATCTGTAATTTAGGGTTAAAAATAAATGACACAAATTTTACTTCCCAACTTTAGCTGTGAATTTCAAAAACAGGCTTGATTAAAAATGAAAATGGCTGTAAAAATAAAATGACTGTAAAAATAACTAGTTGTAAACGGAAAAATTTACATTTCCACATATTTTTATTCACTTTTGGCTTACAGTTGAGAAACTAACCTTAAAAATTTCACTCTTTCACTAATGTGGTCCTATAGCACGTGACAAGGACACAGACCTACAATTCGTGCCACACACCTACTATTTGTCACACAAGTTGGAGAAATCTGAACCACTCTATACTCTGTTTAACCAGAGGTGTCCAACGATCACATGCTTGGATACTGCTGAAATGTTAAACTCCTATAAACGCTGTGAAACATTTACTCTTTTTTTTCATGTTTATAGAATGCTAATTATATTTTTGTGACCCTCATGGACTGTAGTCCACCAGACTCCTCTTTTCATGGAATTTTCCAGGCAAGAGTACTGGAATGGGTAGCCTTTCCCTTCTCCAGGGGATCGTCCCAACCCAGGGATCGAACCCAGGTCTCCTGCTTTGCAGGTGGATTCTTTACTGTCTTAGCCAGCAGGGAAGCCTGAAACATTTACTCTTAACTTCTGTCCTTATTTCCTTGTGTACTAAACAGAAGTAGTTTGCAGACTGGCACTGGTCCAAGAACCACACTTTAAGCAGCACTGCTAGAAGAACTAGTAGAGGCGTTTATGAAGTAACAGAAGAGAGGAGGGGAACAAGGAGACCACGAATTTGTGGAAGACTATGGAAGCTTTAAGAGGAAGTAGTTCACTGTGTTAACTGCAATAAAGGTCAAGTAGGTTGAGACCAAAAGGAAGCCATGAGTTGACAATTAGGACACTGGTGACCTTTGAGAGAGTGGTTTCAGTGGAGCGCTGGAGGCAACACTAGCAGGCTGAGGAGTTGCAAGAGAAGCGCACACGGGGACTACCCTTTCAAGAAGCTAGATGGGAAAGAAATGGAGACAGTGTGGCAGTTTACAAGGAGGTCGAGGGGCTTTGCTGATGGGCCAACGTGGTTAAGAATCTGCCTTCCAACGCGGGGGACAAGGATTTGATCCCTGGTCCTGGAACTAAGATCCCGCATGCCACGGGGCAGCTGGCCTGTTGCTGCAACTACTAAGCCCTCCAACTCTAGAGCTGGTGCTCCGCAACCAGAGAAGGCTCACGCACCACAATGAAGAGGCTGTGCACCAGGACAAAGAACCAGCACAGCGAAAAAAAAAAAAAATCAAAAAAAAAAGTCAAAGGTAGACTTAGACTACGGAAGGCTTAAAAAAAAAAAAAAGGTCTGATATCACTGAAGGGGCCTCAAACTGAAGAGAGTTCTGTCTCCAGGTAGAAAATCTAAGACAGAATTTTTTTTTTTTTTTTTGGTTTTACAGTAATCTTAAAACTACTATGAAGGTGCAGAAAGATCAGGGGAAACTTCCTTGGAGAATCTGTAGACTTTCTAACACTTCTTTGGCAATGCAACAGAAAGCTGTGGGAGGAATACAGGGATTTTTAATTGACTCAGTTTCTCCTGAGTTTTGTATAAGGACTTTATTTTGGCTACATCAAACAGTGTACATGACCTTAGTTCCCCAACCAAGGCTCAAGCCCGTGCCCCCTGCTTTGGAAGCGCAGAGTCTTATCCACTGGATTTAATGCTCAGAGACTTAACCACTGGGAATTCCCAGGACTTTAAATGTATCCATGGTAAGATACACATCGTTTTGTAAAGTGAGAAATCTCTGAGCTATCATAATTACAGTAAACTCAGGTATTGACAAAATGGGTTTAATAAAGCAAGTCATATCTATATATGAAGAGAGTTTACTTCAGTTCCCAGACTTTCCTCTACTTTGACTCCATCCCGAGTTTTAGCAAAGAAGCATTTACCGTGTGCCCAACACCATGTTAGGTACTAAGGCTACATTAATGACTAGTCTCTATATGGAAGGAGTTCACTGGAGCAAAATTATTGGTTTTGATGCTTTTTGGTGGAAACAACTGAAAAGCCCAGCTCCATCAAGGTCAGCTCCAGGGCCAGTCAAATCAGAGGCTCAGTCACGTCACCAAAGACCCAGATTTTCTGATATTACTACTGAGCTATCTTTAGTATTTCTGCCTCATCCTCAGGTCAGCTTGTCTTAAGTCACTATGGCTGCAGCAATTGCAAGTGACACATTCTCAAAATAGTTAAGGGGTAGAACTATGTCATCTGTATCTCATTTTAGAGGCTCCCAGCTGACTGTCTTTGATCTTGCAAAAACCAAAACTGCATCTTACAAAAACCAAAACTGTACGCTGTGTTCCTTACTACCCTACTTGAATCCTGGGAAAAATGAGTGGAATTACCGCTGTGATGGTATTTGGCCTCTGAAGTTGGGTCTGGGCATGGACCCTAACTCCTGATAAACTTTTGAGTCCACAAGAGAGAGTTTCTGAACTTAGGCAGAACTTGTTGTTGAGTAGGCCAATAACTGCTAACCCCTTTTCACATTCTGGCATACACCATAATATACACAGAAAATGATAATCCATTGTATGGCCCACAGGGATAAACCCAAGAGCTACCACTTGCCTGAAGGCGTTGGCTGCCTCAGCCCTGCTGAGCTGTTCCAAGGATGAGGGAATTCACATCAGAGCACAGCTGTATTTTATTCATAGCACCTCAGTTTCGAAGCTCCGAGCTGGCAACCCATAGCATCTGCCAGTGAGACAAAAGCAGGTACTCAAACTAGGCAATCTATTAGCATAAGTAAATACCAAGAGACAGGAAACAGTTTCTAAGTCAGTGTTTGACCACAGTAATTCCTGCAAACTCTTTTCTGATGTCTTTGTGCCTTGCACATGCTATTTCTCTCCTCTTGGTGTTTTCTTTAACACAACGTAATGGATAAGTAGAGTCAAATATATCTGGGTTCAAAACCTCTACACCCATCGGCTCTGTGTGTGTGTGTGTAAGTCACTCAGTCGTATCTGATTCTTAGCGACCCATGGTCTGTAGCCTGTCAGCTCCTCTGTCCATGGAATTCTCCAAGCCGGAATACTGGAGTACTGGGCAAATGAATTAACTCTTTTGAGCCTGTTTTCCCTATCTAAAGTGTAATACGACTACAACTCATTTTAAAGGGCTGTTTCTGAGGATTCGGTAAGATAATGAGGTAAAATGGCCAGAACAATCCCTTGCGCACATAGTAAGTCCTCCTTAGAGGTGAGGTCCGTCTGGCAAACTTCTATTCAAATGCCCCTGCTCCTGTGAAGATGTCCTTTAGACGTTTCGATGGTGCTTCCTGGTTTTACGCTACTATTAAAACCGCGCAGCACCTTGTCATCAGTTCTTTGCCTGCAGCCCCCACCCCTCTTCCCTCAAAGAACTCTCAAAAGGCCAGGTTCGTCGTCCCATACTTGGTCTCCGCTAGTAGTGGGCAATATCCAGCTCCTCATAGGTGTCCCAGAGGGTATTTGTTTTTGTTTTGGCTGACTTCGCTTAACGGATTGAGCGGGAGGAGCGCGGGCGAGCGGGAGGGTGCCGCCCACGGAGGAGAGGGGCGTGTCCGCCCCGGGTGCGCTCGCCCGATACTCCCCGGCGGGGGCCTCGGCTGCAGTCCCGGATCCACCCGGCTATAGCGAGGGAGCCCGCGCGTACCCACCGGGCCGGGCAGCGCCCTTACTCGGCCACCCACGCCCGCAGGGGCGAGTTTCGAGAAGAGGCAGGCTGAGGCGGCGGCAGCGCCTGCTGCCTCCGGGCGGCCGCCTGGGTTGCCGGTCCGGGACTCCCCGCCCGCCCGGCCCGCGCCTCGCCTCGCCTTGCCTCGCCTAGCCCAGCACCCCGGTGCCCTCCCGACGCCGGCGGGCCCGGGAGCCTCGCGGACGTGACGCCGCGGGCGGAAGTGACGTTTTCCCGCGGTTGGCCGCGGCGCTCGGTTGCCGGGCGAGGGAGGGCCGGCCCGGTTTTTTTCTCAGGGGAACGTTCAAATTATTTTTGTAACGGGAGTCGGCCGAGGACGGGGCGTGCCCGAGGTGCGCGCGTCCTCTCCCTTCCCCGGCCCTCCTCCAGCGCCCGCCGGCGCCTGCCCAGCGAGCGCGTCATGCCGCCCAAAACCCCCCGGAGAGCAGCAGCAGCCGCCGCCGCCGCCGCCGCGGAACCCCCGCCGCCGCCCCTGCCGCCGCCCCCTGAGGAGGACCCCGAGCAGGACAGCGGCTCCGAGGACCTGCCTCTGGCCAGGTGAGCGGGCCGAGCCACCGGCGGCAGGCGGCGAACGGGGAGGGCGCCCCGAGGCTGCGTCGGCGGGCGCCGCGGCGTCTAGGCGGGGGCGCGTCCCCGCGGGGCGCCGGTCCGGGCGGGAGGACGGTCCCCCCTCACCACCCCTCGCGGCGGAGCGCCCGGAGGGAGCTGACAGGGGTCTGGGTGCGGGCGCCGCCAGGGGAGGGCGGCCGGGAGGGGGTCTCGGCTCCGAGCTTGACAGGTGTCGGGCGGGTGGGGCTCGGGTCGCTGAGCGAAGTGACAGGTGCCGCCTTTGCTCCGCGAGACGGCCCTGCGCATCCGGCGGGTGATTTCAAGACCCCATCACACGCAAAAGAGAAAAAAAAGAAAAGAACTAACTGGTGTCTGCTGGACAGGTTTTTCTCGCCGTTGAGATTTGTAGTCCTCCAGTGGTCTTTTGACTTTCTCTTTTGGTCTCTAACGATGCAACAGTTGGAAGTTTTTTTGTTTTTTTTTTTTTCCCCACCCCCTCTGGGCGCGCAGCTGTATCTGAAGCCCAGTCCTGGGAGAGACAGCCAGAAAAGCCTTGGATGCGGCGGCAGAGATGCCCGCGGACGTGAAGGGTAGGGTCCTGAGTGTCAGTTATCCCCCAGGAAGCTCGGCTGAGGCGCCTTGTGGCGTTCTCTTAGAAGGGGGTTTTCGGTCTTGAGGATTCACGGCCATCGGTAGTGACTGGTGGAACGTAACTCTTTAGAAAGAACTCGTGCCTGGGCAAAAATATTGTGAGACGTTTAGCCCAAGAGCTTAAAAGTTCCTAAACTTTTCTCTTGTTTTCCAGAACTCTTGTTGCGTATTTTCATTGGCTTCAGCGTGCTTCGTTATTTCTTCCATTTTGCCTTTCGGCTTTGAGCCAGCAAGGATCCTGGTGTCCTTGTTGTTGTTTTTTGTTTGTTTGTTTGTTTGTTTCGTTTGTTGTAGTACAAAACGAGTGTTTTTGTGCTCACGTGGAATTATTTTTCTTCTCGTAAGTGGATTCTAAATTTAAGCAAGTCTACGATAATGCAGTGGAACTTGACAAGGGAGATAATGTATTGCAACATCTTATTTTTCTTGATTGTGATGCTTTATGGTTAGAACCAAAAATTGAACGAGTATAATTATCCATTATTATTGTCAGAGTTGGCCCTGCTTTGAGACTGCACATCAATTACAGTGAAATGGGACTCCTTTCTGTCTCCTTCCCACAGTTCTAGCCCATCAACAGGTCCTATTTCTTTCACCTCCCCCTGCACTAAGAGAATTCGGGACAAATTGTTAAAGATTGGGAAAAGCTTTTGGAAATGGCTTGTGAAGGGCTATTAGAAATTCATATATGACTGTCTTATCAATTAAAAATCATTCTCACTAGTGGGGGAAAAAAAAAAGAAAGCCCAGGGATGTTCTAGGAGAAGACATTAGTTTCTGATTAAACTCTGATATGTCCAGTATTTTCCAGTTTCCCTTTGGTAAGAGCAGTGAAGTCTACTGCAAAGAACCCTGTTATCCACAGAGCTTGGAAGCATTCTTGAATATTGTAGAGTAACCAGAAATGTTGAAGTTCTGACCATCACCTGGGAAAAGAAAGTCTTTTTTCCTTCTATTTTCCAACACTTAATTTTATATACTTTTAAATGATGAAACTATCACAAATTCTTTAAGTCAGAACCACGCAAGATAGTCTGTTCTTGATTATTCTTACCCATAAAATGTGTCCTTATGGGCTATCAAACTACGGGTTAACTACTTAACAGAGATAGAACCACTGCCTGGCAGTCTGAAGCCAAGAATTTTACCTGGGGTGGGTTCAGGGCCCAGTCCAACTGCATTTCCAGTGATGGAGCCCATGTCAACTTTGAGAATTGAAAGTTTACTTAAGGGAAACAGCACACCATCTTCATTCTTGAGATAACCAAAAGTTAATTATGTTTCAGAGAAGGGTTGGCAGTCTGGAATAGTGCTCAAGGGCCAGGATTATAGAGTTAGATTATTGGGTTTCTATCAGGGTTTCTGACATACTGTCTGTGATTTCAAGTGAGTGCTTTAACTTCTCTGATTTGGTATTTATCTGTAAAACAGGGTAAGAGGACTTATCTAATAGGCCGATGTGGGGATTCAATCTACCTTCATCTAAGGTACTTTGTGTGGGATCATAATAAATACTAAAAAATTATAAGCTATTCCTTGTACTACTACTATTATTATTAGAGGTCAAGTAGACATTAACTGATTGAAAAAGAATTAGCCAAGAAGAATTTTTTGACTGCCTGTCTTGGTTAAGGAAAATCAGGAAGAAAAGGCTGAATTTAATCCTCATCTAAGAACTACTAGTAAGTAGATTAAATAAAACACTGTGAAGGGTAAACCGAATTTTAGCAAAAGTTAGTGATATTAAATTGGTTTTGTAATATTATCTATTGCTTTCCTCTTGCTGTTAACCAACCCAACTTTCCCAAACAGTTTTAGCTCTTGTACTTACTTTAAGCTACTTTGCTGCTCTGAAGTATGTGATTCACCAGACCAGCAAACATTTTTCACTGTGTGGTATTACCATTCTGGAAAGACTGAAAAAGATGAATATATGTTTAAATTCTAAGTGTAATTTTTTTCAAAGATAAATAAGATTCTAAAGTATTTAGTGATGCTGTCTTTCAGGATAGTGCTATTCTGTGCAAACTATTGAAACAAATATTTATCTGATTAATTTGATTGAAATATGTGCCTATTATATATTTTTTCATTTGGTAGGCTTGAGTTTGAAGAAACTGAAGAACCTGATTTTACTGCATTATGTCAGAAATTAAAGCTACCAGATCATGTCAGAGAAAGAGCTTGGTTAACTTGGGAAAAAGTTTCATCTGTGGATGGAGTATTGGTAAGGAATGTCAAAATTTTTTGAAAACATTTTCTTAATTTCAGAAATAATTTTTAATCACCATAGAAAATTTGGAAAGTGGAAAATTTATAAAGCAAAGCTACTAATAATCCTATTACCCAGAGGTAGTTTATTTCTGATAACATTAAAAATTTTTAAAAACCCATCTCTCCATGTAAGCCCCTTACCAAAGTATTTTAAAACAAATCTTAGGTTTTATATTTTATTCATAAATAGTTCACTATGCTATAAAGACTTTTTAAAAAACAAAAAATGACTCATAAAATAATTTTAATATCATAATGCATAATCAGTATTGAAATTTCCTGATTGCCTTATAATTATTTATTTAGAATTCAGAATCTTTGATAATATTTTGATATTCCATTTTTTTCTTGAATATACACATATATATTCAACATCTATGTATATAATAATATCACTAGCAAATAATTATTGACACTTTATATGTACTAGAGAATATTGTAAGCACTTTGCAAGTAACTCATCTGACAAGCCTTTAAGATGTGAAGCATAAAATCCTTATTTTACATGTAAAATGTAAAATCTTCATTTTATAAATGAAGATACTGAAGCTGAGTGAGATTGAGTAACTTAACTAAGGATCTTGACTAATAAGATCTAAAATACAGATTTGGGATCATACATATAGTTATATATGTAATTACATGTAGTTTTTGTAAAATTAAAAAAAATTTTTTTCTTAACATGAGCATTTTATGTTGTTAAATATTTTTTGATATATTTGATAATGTCATTTCCAGTGGTGTTATAATATTTTATCCATTAGATGTATTCTGATTTGTTAGCTTTCTGTTATTTGACATTTCCCCCCCAACTTTTTGGAGCTGTATACACAATGTGATAAACATCCTTATTCATAAGAGTGATACCTGGCACAAATTAAGTCTTCAATTATTTGTTAAATGGATTAATGAACAAATCTCTGATTATTAGGATAAATTCTTACAATTTGAATTACTGAGTCAGAAGCTATGAGCATTTATAAAACTATTGGTAATTTTTGCTAAATTGCACTCTAATCACTTTTAATGAGTTTACGTTTTCATTCAGCATTGTATTAGAGTACACTGCTGACTTGGTTTTTTACTCATCCAATCAACGCAGCAAAATATGTTTATATACATCCCATAAAAATACTATTTATAACTGTTAAAAAAAAATCTCTAGTGTTTTAGTCTGTTTGGACTATTAAAATAAATATCTTAGACTGGATAGCTTGTAAACAATAGAAATTTATTTCTCACTGTTCTGGAGCTGGGAAGTCCAAGATCATGGTGCAGGCAGATTCTGGGTCTAGTAAAGGCACACTTCTTTATTCACAGGGAATTCACAGATAGTGCCTTGTCACTGGCCTCAGTTGGCAGAACCGGTGGGAGCTTTTGCTGGCCTCTTTCAGAAGGGCACTGATTCCATTCATGAGGGCCCTTCCCTACTGACCTAATCACTCCTGAAGGCTCTACCTCCTGATATCATCTTGTTGGGCATCAGGTTTTCAGCATCTGAATTTGAGGGGAACACAAGCATTCGGTCTGTCAGTTCAGTTGCTCAGTCGTGTCCGACTCTTTGTGACCCCATGAATTGCAGCACGCGAGACCTCCCTGTCCATCACCAACTCCCGGAGTTCACTCAAACTCATGTCCATCGAGTCAGTGATGCCATCCAGCCATCTCCATCCTCTGTCGTCCCCTTCTCCTCCTGCCCCAATCCCTCCCAGCATCAGGGTCTTTTCCAGTGAGTCAACTCTTCGCATGAGGTGGCCAAAGTATTGGAGTTTCAGCTTCAGTATCTGGTAATAAAAAAAAAAGAGAAAACAAACCTCACAATTTCCAAAGATTTGAACATATTCTAGAACTGCATACTAAAAAGGCATTCTTGAAGTATCTTGGATGAATGACTTTGGTATTATCATCCCAAAGCACCTAATATATATTTCCACTGATTTGGGTACATCATGTACAAAGCCATTTCTTTGCATGTACTGTTAAAGAGAGTCATCACTCCTTCACTTCTCTATCTTCCATAAATACTAAGCTTTTACTTTTCAGAAAGTTGAAAAGGGGTAGTTGATTATAGACAGTATTGGTATAGTATTGGTAAGTGCAGATAGTTGCCAAATAAGTGAGTTGTGTTCCAGCTTTCTTGAAAGTGAAAGTCACTCAGTTATATGGAACTCTGATCCGTGGAATTCTCCAGGCCAGAATATTGGAGTGGGTAGTGTTTCCCTTCTCCAGGGGATCTTCCGAACCCAGGTCTCCCACATCACAGGTGGATTGTTAACCAGCTGAGCCACAAGGGAAGCACTGGAGTGGGTAGCCTATCCCTTCTCCAGCAGATCTTCCTGACCCAGGAATCCAGATCTGTTAGTAAGTATAATAATGTAGTTAGATTTGCAGGCTAGTTCACAGGAAACTTTTTTAAAAAGACTGAATTCTAGCAGTAATAGTTTTGGGCTTCGGACCTTCATATATACATATATAAATAAACAAATGTTACTGCTTTTTATCCTACCCTTTTCTTTCTCCTGGCTTTGTCCCTATCTTCGATGGGAACTGGCATAGTTTAAAACTCATCTCCTGATGATGCTCTTGATGGGGACTAAGAGATGAGAAGTCATTCCTGGTTGTGTGCTGAGGAAAATAAGAAAGGAACTTCATGTTACAGTTGGAATTTGGGGCATCTTTTCGTTGGGTACGACAGGATGATGTTGTATTTTTCTGTTACAGTTCACTAGACTCTTCCAAGAAATGTTATTTTCAGTGATAGTTAAGTTTTTGAGAGTTGGCCTGATAATTTAATCTTCATTTATGTGGTAATTTCTAAGGGAGAATGTGACACAGTGAATGCTGAGAAGCCAGAGAGTGACAAAATGAACCTGTTTCTGATGCAGCCATTCTAGTTGTACTTGGCTATCTTCTTTGAAACAAGAAGAATGTGGTAACTCAGGGTAATTTTTGGCAACTGAAAATAGATAATGTTTATTGAAACAAAGGATGGGTTAAGAGCAAGAATTTGTCATGAGACTGGACTAACTCAAGTTTCAAATCTGCCATTTACTGCCTCTGTGATCTTGAAAAGGTACCTAAAATC
Source organism: Bison bison bison (assembly GCF_000754665.1). Taxonomy (NCBI): domain Eukaryota; kingdom Metazoa; phylum Chordata; class Mammalia; order Artiodactyla; family Bovidae; genus Bison; species Bison bison. The sequence continues at coordinate 538,008 of NW_011494566.1, forward strand.
TCCAAGTCTCAATTATCTTATTTGTAAATGGAACTAACAATAATTTCTGGGTCTTGGAGTTATTTGGTAGATTAAATTCATGCATATAAAGCATTTATTAGTGTAAATGAGTGCTTATATTTGGTCATGACTAATGAGCTACTGCAGAAAATCTTATATTAATATTTTTTAAAAGAATTTAAGGATCAGTTAAAATGGTTTAAGTTTTAAATGGATGTATAGTGATTCTGATGTGGCACTTTCATTAAAATTTACATTTTTAGGTTCTTGAGAGTAAAAAAAAGTTGTTTATACGTGCAGGAAAGCATATATTAATCCTTTTAAAGGAAAGGTTTGTGGTATTTTGTCTAGAAATTTCTCCTTTTTGTATAAATGTTTAGTAAGTGTGTAATATGTGGTTGCTGTCATATGATTAAATTGTGTTCATGCTGCTTAACAGCATATAAATAAAATAAGAAATTGGTCAGATGTCCTTCACATACTGTGACTTATGGTAAATCAGTTGTTGGAATATTGGTTCTCTTTCTGCATCTTGAATGACAGTGTGGCAGAGAAGAAATAAACCTTGGACCTCAGGGCAAAAAACTCTTATTGTAGTTGTAATGTAGCTATATGATTTTAGGCAAATTGGTTAATCCCAGTCTCAGTTTGCTCATCTGAAAAGCAGAAATGACATCTGAATATCATCCTTTTAGGCTTTTGCATAGGGGTGTGTGTGTGTATTTGTATGTTTGTATGTTTATTTGTGTGTGTATATATTCAAGGGCTTTGAAATATATTACCCTTGATAGAAGCATTTTAGAGGTAATTACATTTAGAAAGATAATTGAAGAGAATAGTTTGGAATTAGAGTAAAACTAGGCATTCTATTTAAGCTGTGCTGCAAAAATATGAAGAGGTTTCTTAATAACCTTAGCAGAATATATATTTTAAAATTATGTATAATGAAAATTTTCTTTACCTGTAATTTTTTAGTCCTTATACACCCTATCTACTTGAAGATGGTGCTTATATTCTGATTGCTTGTGGGTTTTGCTGAGCAAAATACATTTAAGAACATGTTTGTGTGTGTGTCGTCAGCCGCGTCTGACTCTCTGCGACCCTATGGACTGTGAACTGCTAAAGAACATGGACGTGAGTGTTACATTTGTATTACAGATGTAGGATATCTGCAGGTTCTTTTATTTCTGATTCTACTTCTAAGATTAATTTCTAAAGACATTTTATTTTGGAGAGTTTCAGATATTTATATAAGTAGGTTAAAGAAAATAGTATGAACTCTCACATAACTCTTAACCAGCTTCAGTAGTAAAAGTCATGGCCAAACTCTGTTTCTCCCTGACTCCAGATTATTTTAAAGTAAATCCAAGATATGATATTTCATCTATACATATTTCAGTATGTATGGGGAGAAAAAAAAGAACTCTTTAAAAAAATGACCACAAGAAATTTCCTGGTGTTCCTCTGATCAGGATTCCACACTTCCACTGCAGGGGTCATGGACTGAATCCCTGATTTGGAAACTAAGATCCTACAAGCTGCACCAGAAGACAATCCCCTCCAAACACAGAAGCACCACAGTTCATCATATCTGATAAAATTAATGAAAATTCCTTAATATCAAATATCCATTGTTTGAATTATCTTGTTTCAGAAATTCTTTTCAGTAAGTTCAGGATTTAAATAAGGCCTACACAGTGTGATTGGTTGATTTGTGTCTTAAATCTCTTTCAGTCTGTAGATTTTGCCTTTTCCTTCCCTCCCCCTTTTCCTTTCTTTTCTTATTCTTTTTTTTCAATGTATTTGTTGAAGAAACTGGAGTTTTTATCCTGTGAGATTTTTTACTGTGTGTATTTTACAGATTGTACCTCCTTCATTGTTTAACATATTTCCTAATTCTCTGTGTTTTCTAGAAATGATTCTAGAGGCCTGATCAGATCCTGGTTTGATATTTTTCAGAAGAAATGCTTCAGAGATGTTGTTGTGTATGCCTATTGGTAGACACATAATGTCTTGTTCTCTCTCTTTTAATGTAAGCTATTATTGATGACCATTGACTGGAGCCATTAGAGGAACTAATCTTTCCCTTTTCAATTATTAGTTGTAATTCTTCTGTAAATAGAAACTTTCCTCCATCAACTGTGTTTATTCTGAAGTATAGATCATTCAGGAAAGGTAGGATAAGTGCTTTATTCTTTGTGTTTATTGACTAGTTTTCAAACTGATGAGTTGGTCTTATAACATTCCCCAAAAGTGACCAATGATTATAATCATCTTTTCAAGTATTAATATTATCTTATAATACCAACAGACCAGTTTGACTATACATAGACATTTAATAAGATCTTTACTCAAAAATAACATTCAGGTGATCCTTGAATAGTGCTGGGGTTAGGGGCAGCAAACCTCCACACAGTCGACAATCTGTATTACTTATGGTTGACCCTCTGTATACACAGTTTCTTCATATACATGGTTCCTCCATTTCTGTAGTTTCACATCTGAGAGTTTAGCCAATCTCAGCTCATGTAGTACTATAATATTTACTATTGGAAAAAAAATGCCTATAGTGTAGTACTATAGTCTTGCAAAAGAGCTGACTCACTGGAAAAGACCTTGATGCTGAAAAAGATAGAAGGCAAGGGGGGCCGGGCGGCAGCACAGGATGAGACGGTTAGATAGCATCACCAACTCAATGGACATGAATATGAGCAAATTCTAGGAGATAGTGAAGGACAAGGAAGCCTGGCATGCTGCAGTCTGTGGGGTTGCAAAGAGTTGGACACAACTTAGCGACTGGAAAACAACAGTAGCCTTTACTATTGAAAAAGTATATAACACACAGTTTGCAGCCATATTCTTCAAGAGTCAGCTGTATTTTGTAATTTCAAGAATGAAATGGAAATCAGATCATGTAGTATTTAACCTTAGGGATTGTCTTTTTTTTCCAAGCATAATTCCCTGGAGACACATTGATGTTAAATGTCATTATATTTGTTTGCTAAGGGTGCCATAAAAAATACCACAGACTGAGTGGGTTAGACAACAGAAATGTGTTTTCTCACAGTTCTGGAGGCTGGAAGTCCGAGATAAATTATGGGCAAGTTTGGTTTCTTCTGCGGCCTCCCTCCTTGGTTTGCAGATGGCTGCCTTCTCCTTGTTTTCTGGAATGGTTTTCCTGTGCACAAATCCCTGGTGCCCTTTGGGTGTCCAGACTTCCTGTTCATGTAAGGATGCTAATCAGATTCAATTAGGTTTACATTTCTGTCCTCATTTTAACTTATGTACCACTTGAGACCCTATCTCCAAACACAGTTATGTTCTCAGATACTTAGGGCTCCGGCTTCAACATAGGAATTTTGTGGAGGGAACACAATCCAGCTCATTGAAAATAGTTTGTTTCTTTGTTATTTTTTGGTAGTATTCCATGGTATGGCTGGACCACAGTTTTGTTTAACCATTCACTTATTGAAAGGTGGCTGTGTTGTTTGCAGGTTTTAGCTGCTATGAATGAAGCTTCTATATCTATATCATTTGTTATAGATTTTTATTGTGGACATCAGTTTTCCACTCTTTAAACACCAAGGAGTGTTGTTGTTGGATCCTATTGCAGAGATCCTATGGTAAGAGTATGTTCATTTTTGTAGGAAACCTCCAAAATGTGTCCAGAGTGGTGGTACCATTCAAGAAAGCACTGCTGCTTTGATATTTTTGCGAGCATTTGGTGTTGTCACTGTCTTGCATTTTGGCCATTCTAATAGGTGTGATATCTCACGGTTTTAATTTGTAATTCTCTTAACGGCATATGATGCTGAACATCTTTTCATATGCTTATTTGCCATCTGTACATCTTCTTTGGAGAGGTGTTGACACCTTGTGCCAATTTTTTAATCTGTTGTTTATTTACTCATTGTTGAGTTTTAGGAGGAGTTTGTGTGTTTTAGAAAACAGTCCCCTTTAGATATTCCTTTTGCCAGTATTTTCTCCCATTCTCTGGCTTAACTTCTCATTCTCTTGACAGTGTCTTTCGGCGAGCAGAAATAATTTTAATAAAGTCCAGGTTATAAATTCTTTCTTTTATGAATCATGCCTTTGGTATTGTATCATTATCATTTCCATCACACTTCCTGATTTCAAACTATTACACAGCTGTAGTCATCAGAATAGAATGGGATTTAGCATTCAGACAGACACATAGATCAAGAGAAAAAGAGAGCCCAGAAATAAACCCCTACACATATATGGTCAGTTAATTTATGATAGAAGAAGCCAAGAATATTCAATGGTGATAAGACCATCTCTTCAGTAAAGGGTTCTGGGAAAACTAGACCAGTGTCTCACACTATAGATAAAAATAAACTCATTGGATTAAGAGACTTGCGCATAAGAAACCATAAACTCCTAGAAGAAAACATAGGTGCAAGCTCCTTGACCACCGTCTTGGTGATGATTTTTTGAATTTGACAGTGATGATTTTTTGAATTTGACACCAAAAGCAGAGCGAACAAAAGCAAAAATAAACAAGTAGAACTACATCAAAATAAAAAGCTTCTGATAGGAAAGGAAACATTGACAAAATGAAAAGGCAACCTACCAATTGGGAGAAAATATTTGCAAATCTTGTATCTAATAAGGAGTTAATATCCAAAATACTTAAAGAACAAATAATCCAGTTTAAAAAAAAAATGGGCTGAGGGACTGAATAGATATTTTTCCATGGAAGACACACAGATGGCTAACAAGTACATGGTGCTTAACCTCTCAAATCACCAGGGAAATGCACATCAAAACCACAGTAAAATACCACTCCCATCTGTTAGAATGGTTATTATCAAAAAGACAAGAAGTAACAAGCGTTGGTGACAATATAAAGAAAAGGGAACCGTACATTGTTCCTAAGAATGTATATTGGTGCATCCACTGTGAAAAACCGTACCTGGGGAGGAGAGATCAAGATGGAGTAGACCTTCACTCACCAACACATCAAAACCACAACTACATATAGAGTGGTGCTTGGTAAAATTGATTTGGGAACTAGCCAGATGGCTCTTTCACAACCAAGGCTGTAAAGGAAGAACTACACAAAGGCTGGCAGAAAGGGAGGAGAAGCAGTCTGGTCTGGTTGGGACCTGCACCCGCTAGTGGAGGGTACGGAAGGGGAGGGAGATGGCACAGGCTTGGGGATTTTCCCTGGGGGGGTGAGGGATTTGAGCCACGTATTAGGCAACCTAGCCCACGGGTCCAACCCTGGGAATACGACCCCTTTAGCTGGTTTGGAAACCACTGGGGCTTACCGGAGGGCTCTAAGAAACCAAGACTCGGCCCTTGAAGGACATGCACAGACTTGCCTCCTCCCGGTCACAGCACAGAGTCAGCAGATGGAAAACTTCCTTGGGCTCTGGCCGGCTTACCAGGACCATCCCAGTGTATCCCGCAGCCTGCTCAGGGCTCCTGCTCCAGCGCCTCTTGCCCTGGCGCTGCACCTACTGAGGCGCGGGCTGCTCCTGAGAGTGCGCACACTTGGAGGGCTGCGAGCCTGCTTGCACACTGCTCCTGACTCTGACCAGTGTGGAGGCAGACATTGCCAGCCTGGGTGTCAGAGTGTACACCCTGGAGGAAGCAAAGCCTCATCCCAGGCGGAGAATGTTGTCACTTGGTAGGCCGACCTTGCACACACTTGAGGGGGAGTAAAACTAGCTCTAGGGTGGGGCCTGCCATCGCAGGCTGGTGTGTCCCTGCGCACATCTGGAACGGAGTGAAACCGGGTCAGTGAGCGCGGGCGCCAGCTCAAGTCCTGACCCGGCCTCTAACCAAGGCATGCACGCCCGGGGTTGGGGAGGGAGAGAAACCAGCACAGAAGTTCAGCCCCGTGTCCTCAGCACTGGACGCGCCCCATATCTAGACAGGGACTCCTGTCAGAAACCCACTTTCCTCCTAGCAGAAACCCACTTGCCTCAGTACTCTGGTTCCAGCCGCTGGAGCCCCGCCCCCACCCCTTATAGGGTGGAGACCGCCCTTGAGCAGAGAAGCCCCAGTTCGGACTGTAGCTGCTCCAACTTCAACCCATCAGAATGATGGCTGCCCGCACAGCCAGGGGGACGAGAGCCTGCGCTCGCTCGCTTCTGATCCAGCAGCTCGCAGATCAGAGCCACTGGGCACATGCAGACTGTACAGGAACACTGCCACACCAAGGACACCCCTTCAAGACTAAGATAGGTAACTGTTTCACCTAATTTCATGGTGACGGAAAAGGCTGAACAAAATGAGAAGACTGAGAACTATATTTCAAATGAAAGGGCAAGAAGAAACCCCTGAAAAAAAATCTCTGATGAAACGGAGGTAAATACCTTATAAAGAATCCAATAGTAATAAGAATGCTAACTGAACTGGGGAAAAGAATAGATGAACACAGAATTTTAACAAGGGATTAGAAAACACATTACAAAAGAACCAGTCAGAGCTAGAAAACAGGATAACTGAAATGAAAAACACTAGAGAGAAGAGCAGGTTAGGTGATACAGAAGAATGCATGAGGTATCTGATAGAATAATGGAAATCACCTGGTCCCAACAGCAAAAAGAAAAAAAATTTTTTATTGAGAATTGTTTAAGGGACTTTGGGTGCAACATTAGGTGTACTGAAAATCACATTAATAGGGGTTCCAGAAGGAGAAGAGAGGGAGAAAGAGGTAGAAAATTTGTCTCATGAAATTATGGCTGAAAACTTCCCAAACATAGACAGGAAACAGACATCCAGGTGCAGGAAACACAGTCACAGACAGTATGAACCCAGGGCATATCCTCAGTAAAATGGTGAAAGTTAAAGAGAATTCAAAAGGCAGCAAGGAAAAAAGAGGCACATGCGTTTCTATTATAATAATGTGTCTTCTCCTTCACTCTCTTTTTAAAAGTTAATCTGACTGTAGGCTTTTTAAATTTTATTGATCTTTTTAAAGTATCAGCTTTTGATTTCCTTGGTTTTTCTGTTGATTTTCTGTTTTCAGTGATTCTTTTGTATTTAGCTGACCTTTTGTATTGAAATGTTTAAATTCCTTTCTTGTTTCCTTTTGTGTATATTCTTTGTTTTCTTTGTCATTACCATGGGGATTACATTTAGCATCTTAAAGTTTTATACTCTAATTTGAATTTTTTCAAGCTTAACTTCAATAATATAGAGAATTATACTTCATTAGCCCTGTCCAAACTCCTTTCAGTTATTGATGTCACAAAAGTATGCCTTTTTATATCCAGAGTCCAAAAACATAAACTAATGATTTTGTAATGCATCAGTCTCTTAAATTATATAGAAACAAAACGTGGAGTTATACACTATTATTGTAATAGTAATATCTTTTCTATCTTTTCTTCGTCAGTTTTTCAGCACTCAACTTTCTTTATAGTTCAACTCTCACATCCGTACATGACCACTGGAAAAACCATAGCCTTGACTAGATGGACCTTTGTTGAAAAAGTAATGTCTTTGCTTTTTAATATGCTATCTAGGTTGGTCTTTTAATTTCATGGCTGCAATCACCATCTGCAGTGATTTTGGAGCCCCCAAAAATAGAGTCAGCCACTGTTTCCACTGTTTCCCCATCTATTTCCCATGAAGTGATGGGACCAGATGCCATGATCTTAGTTTCCTGAATGTTGAACTTTAAGCCAACTTTTTCACTCTCCTCTTTCACTTTCATCAAAAGGCTATTTAGTTCTTCTTCACTTTCTGCCATAAGGGTGGTATCATCTGCATATCTGAGGTTATTGATATTTCTCCCGGCAATCTTGATTCCAGCTTGTGCTTCTTCCAGCCCAGCGTTTCTCATGATGTAATCTGCATAAAAGTTAAATAAGCAGGGTGGCAATATACAGCCTTGACGTACTCCTTTTCCTATTTGGAACCAGTCTGTTGTTCCATGTCCAGTTCTAACTGTTGCTTCCTGACCTGCATACAGGTTTCTCAAGAGACAGGTCAGGTGGTGTGGTATTCCCATCTCTTTCAGAATTTTCCACAGTTTATTGTGATCCACACAAAGTCCAAGGCTTTGGCATAGTCAATAAAGCAGAAATAGATGTTTTTCTGGAACTCTCTTGCTTTTTCCATGATCCAGCAGATGTTGGCAATTTGATCTCTGGTTCTTCTGCCTTTTGTAAAACCAGCTTGAACATCTGGAAGTTCACGGTTCGCGTATTGCTGAAGCCTGGCTTGAAGAATTTTGAGCATTACTTTACTAGCGTGTGAGATGAGTGCAATTGTGCATTGGTTTGAGCATTCTTTGGCACTGCCTTTCTTTGGAATTGAGATGGATGCCCTTTATTTCTTTTTCTTAGCTGATTGCCCTGGCTAGAACCTCCAATACATTGTTACCTTTTTCCTGATCTTAGTGGGAGAACATTCAGTCTTACTGTTACCTATGATGTAGGCTTTCTGGAGATGCCTTTTGTCAGGTTGAGGAACTTCCCTTTTATTCCAGTTGTGTTGAGTATTTTGTCAAATGGTTTGGGATTTTGTCAAATGATTTTTTTCTGCATCTATTGAGACAACTGTATGTTTTTTCTCCTTATTATAACGTATTATATTCTTCTGAGATTTTAAACCAACATTGTGTTTCTAGGATAAGTTTCACTTGTTTATGGTGCGTAATTATTCTTATATATATATATATATTTAAATTTGGTTTCCTTGTATTTTGTTCAGCATTTTTATGCATTTTTTCATAAGAGATTTTGGTCTCTATTTTCTTTCCTTGCAGTGTTTTTGTCTGATTTTAGTGTCAGGGTAGTACTGACTGCTGAAGGAGATGGGAAATGTTTCCTTCGATCTTCAGCTTTTATGGAGCATTTTGGTTAATTGATGGGCTTCCCTGGTGGCTCAGATGGTAAAGTGTCTGTCTGCAGTGCAGGAGACCAGGGTTTGATCCCTGGATTGGGAAGATCCCCTGGAGAAGGAAATGGCAACCCACTCCAGTACTCTTGCCTGGAAAATCCCATGGACGGAGGAGCCTGATAGGCTACAGTCCATGGGGTCACAAAGAGTAGGACATGACTGAGTGACTTCACTTTCACTTGGTGGTGCTGCTGCTGCTAAGTCGCTTCAGTCGTGTCTGACTCTGTGTGACCCCCTAGACGGCAGCCCACCAGGCTCCCCCGTCCCTGGGATTCTCCAGGCGAGAACACTGGAGTGGGTTGCCATTGCCTTCTCCGATGCATGAAAGTGAAAAGTGAAAGTGAAGTCGTTCAGTCGTGTCCAACTCTTCGTGACCCCACGGACTGCAGCCCTCCAGGCTCCTCCATCCATGGGATTTTCCAGGCAAGAGTACTGGAGTGGGGTGCCATTGCCTTCTCTGTTCACTTGGTGAATTGATACTAATTCTGCTTTAAATGTTTGGTAGAATTCATCAATGAAACCAACTGAGCCTCGACTTTTCTCGGTGTAGAGATTTTTTAAAATTACTAGTCTAGTCTCTTAACTTTGTTACAGGTCTTTTCAAATTGTCAGTTTCTTTTTGTGATGGTTTGGTCTTCTCTCTCTTTTTAGAAGTTTGTCCATTTAATCTAAATCATCTGATTTGTCAGCATGCAGTGGCTCATAACATTCCTGTTATGATTCGTTTTAAAATTTCTATAAGATTGGTCTTAATATCCTCATGTCATTTCTAATTTTAACTAATTTGAATCATTTTTCTTGATCAATCTAACTAAAAGTTTCTCTTATCTTTTTTTAAAAAAACCAATTTTTGGTTTTATTGATTTTTCTCTACTTTTATACTCTCTAAATTTAATCAAACCATTTATTCCCTCTTCACCATTTAGTGTCTTAAACTTAATATATATGTCAGATAGCATTATTAAAGTTCATCATGAGCTTTCATCATGAACTACTCAGATATATCTAACATGTAATTATTTATAATTGTTATAATAATATATAATTTGACTGCTATTTTTACTGCAGCATATTTTCTTTTTTCTGAGGACCCATGGAAGGAATTTTACTCTCATCTCTGAATGAAGACTAGCGAGGCTTCTTCTGAGAACCAATTTTATTTTATTTTGTGGTCATTATGACTCTTGTAACTGTTTATGGATTTGAATGCCAACTTTCAAGACATAGCATGTAGTTTTTCTCACTAACATCTTTCTTGTCATTTTTTCCCACTTTTCTATATTTCCCTTTCAGTATTTCAAAGAAATATATATTTACATATGAACATGCATATATAAATGTATATTTATATATAAACACACATATATATTCGAAACTCAAATATACTTGTTTTTAAAATTTTTTATAGTATTAAAGTGAGAAGTGAATATCCGTTGCTCTCTTTGTATTCCCACCTCTATAGAAATAACCACTGATAAATTTTTGTTCATTCTGCCCCTCCAACCCTTCCTCATTTCCCCCTTCACACACCCACACACACACACACGATTTTTTTTTTCCCACTGAGGTTTTATTATTTATTTACACTTTTTAACCAATTTAAGTAATTATTGATGCTTTTGGAATAGGCAATAGATTCAGATGGTTTAAGATTCAAAAGAAATAAAAATGTAAGCAATGAAAACCTCTGTCATTCTTTCCCCTAAGTTACCCACTTCTCCATAGGCAGCTAATAAAAGTTTCTAGTTTTTGTGTTTTTCTGTACCTTGCTTTTTTCATGTAGTGAAGAGTACCTCTCCTTCTGTGTTTAGCTTAATCTTTTTAGTGGATGTATTTTCCATTGTATGGACGTGTAATTTATTTATATATTCCCCTATTAACAAACATTTAGTTTATTTTTGAACATTTGATACTACAAACTGTTGCAGTGAATAGCTTTATATATACATTTGGTGCACAAAAAAGAGTACTTTTGTAATGTTGATTCCTAGAAGTGAAACCACTGGGTCAGAAGACATTCACACTTACAAAATTTAATAGATTATGTCTTTGCTCATAGGATAAAATCTTTGCTGATATCTCACTTTTCCAATAAGGCCTAGCACTGTTTAATACTGTACCTGTACTCTGCCCTACTTCTCCCTCAGATTTTCTCTTCACCTTTTCCTGCTTTTTTGTTTAATTGAAGTTCACAGTGTTGTTTTGGTTTCTGGTGTACAGCAAAGTGATTCAGTTATGTGTGTGTATATTCTTTTTCAAATTCTTTTCCATTATGGGTTATAACAAGATACTGAATATCTTGTTTCTCCCAAGCTCTTTCCCTTTTGGTAACCCATAAGTTTGTTTTCTCTGTCTGTGAGTCTTTTTCTGTTTTGTCTGTGAGTTCATTTGTATCGTTTTTTAGATTCCACACATAAGTGATATTATATGATATTTGTCTTTGACTTAACTTTGTATGATTAGGTCCGTCCATGTTGCTGCAAATGGCATTAATGATTTCCTTCTTTTATATGACTGAGTGACATTTAGTTGATTATATATACCACATCTTCTTTATTCATTCACCTCTCTTTATTCTTCATGTTAGAAGTAGATACCAGAAGAATGGTAGGTACCAGAAGAACATATCACATACTGTATAGCACCTTTTCCCCATCGGATTGAAATGACTGTGGAGAGTTACAGGCTTCCAGGTTTGCTAGGGTATCTTAAACCTCAATTTAATAGGACTGTTTGTTTTTCTGTACTTTAAACATCTTTATGCCCTATATAATTTAGATAAAACAGGTGTTGTTTTGAAAGAAATGATTATAAATACACTCTCAGTGAATCAATTTTTTTCCTTATGTACATTATAATTTTAGAGGCCTGACATTCATAATTATTGATGTTCAGATTGGTAGTTATTTCTATTACATGTTCAGCTATAAACAAGTAGTCAAGTTTATATGAGACCTAGATATTTAGGAGAGTTTTGAAGTGAGTTATTTTGTCAAAAATGCCTGTTCCTTTTCTGTTTTACCTCCTTTCAGTACGTGCCTTGATTTTTCTCATTCTGCAAACCACTTTTAAAATAAGTTGAATCAAATTTATATTGCAGTCAGAAACCACCAAACTTTCCCCCACCTTGGATCTCTTTTAGGAAGTGTACCAAACTTTGTTTATTAAATAATAATTTTTCCTAATTTTATTCAAGCCTGACAGCCATTGTTTTTTATCAGTATAAAGGTAAATTGTGTTACCTTGCTGCATTGATTTCTAGCAAAAGTGAAACACTTGCTACTTTAGTTACTGAGGCATTATTGAAAGTAAACATACGGGTTCGCTTAAGTTTTTAAAAATTTAAGCAAATTTGCCAAGGATTATCATTTTATGATTTGAACCCTAGAGACTCCCAGACCACAGGACTTCAGTGATCAATGATCTCTTTCATTTTCCCTTCCAACTGAGATTCTTTTATTCTAATGCCAACTCATTTATTCAGTAGTTGTGTTTTCTTTTTTTCAAATGATATTGGTGGAATGAATGGACATGCTAACTTTGAAAAATACCATTTATACACATAATTAAATCTGAGTTGTAGTAATTGACTCTTTGTTTCTAAGATGGGTAGACACTAGTTAATTAATTAATTAGTAGTTGTTTTAATATGGTGGCTGTTTTCACTGCTCTATGGCTCTGTCTTCTTGGGGATCATTTTTTGGGCCTTTGATGCAATAAAGCAGAGAGCTTGACTAGGAACTAAATTCCAGGTCAGTTATGTTATTACAAGTTTAGGAAGTGAAGACTGTAATTCATTTCTTTGTGTGAATTAATCCTGCTGATCCTCAGTAGCTGATCAATGTGTGTGTGATCAGGAGATAAAGAAATTGTGGTAGGACCAATATTCTCACCTTAAAACTTTTTACTCATGATTCAGTTGCTGCTTAGTTCTCTGAGCCTACTAGGGGGAAAAACAAGAAAGTCAAAAAAGTCATTCTATCCTATACTAGGGTATGACTATTGATGCTGCTTTTAAAAAATATATACATTTAATGTCAAGTTAGTGCTGGCCATTGTACTAGGTTCTTGCGGGTTCAGCAGTGTACTTAGTGTGATTATGCCTTCAAAATGCTTACAAAATAGTTGAGATAGGGACAATTGAACAATCTAGTAAACTGAATTGAGTTTAGTTAGGTGCTTAAATAGTCCTAACCACTGAATTCTGTAGAAGTTCTTAGCTCCAAGTACTCATCTCTTGGGCAGAAGACTAGATGAATCTGAATTTGCCAAGAACATATTTTTCTGGGAGTAGAGTCAACTCTCCCCACAAAGGCATTGTGTAACTGGATGGCTAATTCAGTTGGTGTTTACCTCTGCATGTTGAATCAAAAATATGATCGAGCACAAGTAAAGTTAGCTTTTGTATTCTTCTTGGCTGTGCTACTCTTGCCTTCTGGTTCTTATGAGCACATCAAGAATTTCTTTAGCGCTCAACTGCTGTCAGCTAATATTATGCAAGCGAGAGGGAGGATTTTCTGGCATATTAGCATGTTGTTTCTTTTGTTCTTACATATAACCTTGGTAAGGAAATCCCCGAGGGGAAGATATAAAGGCAGCTCTTAGCCCCTCTACTTCTATAATACATTTAACTTGTAACTTTATTGCTAATCACTCATTACAGTCTCATGAATCTGGTGTAAGGATGTATCCTTTTGACCCTGAGATAAAGAGCATGTTTACTATGGCTTATTTCCATCATTTTCATGGTTGATATCTTAAAAAGTAAAGATAAGAGAGAGTAGTGTTTTTAACTTTTAAAATTTCAGGTTAAATTCATGCTAGTTATGTTAACCTACTTTTCAGTAAGATAACCTACTTTTCAGATGTTTCTAAGATGATTTATGTTACCACTTGGGGGAGCTCTTTTATAAGTTAGTGCATTGTAAAAGAGCAAGTGTTGGATTGGCCAAAAACTTTGTTCAGTATTTTCCATAAAATATCATGGAGAAAAAAACTCAACAAACTTTTTGGTTAAGTCATATCACTAACTCAGGGTTACCAGTTGGGTGATTTAAGTAAACTAAACTAAATGATAGCTTAAATGAGTAGTCTCTTAAGTGTTGATTATAGATTATGATTTAAACTGTAGTATATGTAATTAAAGTTTGACTATTTTAAAAAAGATTTTTCTCAAGAATATTCATAATTTTTCCTCTCACCTGTTTTATATAAATTTAGTACTTCTTAATTGACTTATTTTCCCCTCTATTTTATAATTGTAGGTAATTTAGAAAATATATCTAGGATTAATGAAAACCATTTGTAATCCTACCACCTAGAGATAATAGTTAACATTTTGATATATTTTTGCATATCCTTTCTTTTAAATTTTTTCAACAAATTGGAGTCAAAATATACACAGAATTTTGTATTCTGATGTTTTTTTCTCGTAACATGTCTGGTTTTTTTCCCCATGTCCTTATAATCTTTAAAATGTTTTCTAAGAGTTTTATGTAGCTCTTGATACAGCTCTATCATAATTTATTTAACTATTCTATTTAAAGATGTTTGAATGTTTCCCATTATTTTTGCTGTTGTAATTCTTTGAACATTTATCATACTAAATCTTACTCAGTAATTATTTTCATTGGATAAATCCATAGAGATAAAACTGAACTCTTAAGGTTCTTGATGCAAATTAGCAAAATGTCCTTCAATTAACACTCTTCTGAGGTTCTTATATTCCAAATATGTTTATTGGAAATTACTGTCTTTTTCTTTTGTAAAATGCTTTTTCTTATCCTTTCCTCATTTTTTTCTTCTTTCATTTATTTTTTTGTGATTCTTTTGGCTGAGTAAAACTTTCTTTTCCTCTGTTTTAATGGTTTCAAAGGTGCTATTCTGAGCCCGTTACATAATTCTCAACTAAATTTTTGAGGAAACAAATCAGTTACAAATTTTCGGGTTGTAATTGCCGTTGGAAAATAGGGCCTAGATCTTGAGACAGCAGTGAGGGTTGGAAAGCAGGATGAGTCATGTGAAACAGCTGTGTCGAGGAGTTGGGGCTGCTGTAGAAGTGGATGAAGCTGCAGACGGCAGAAGGAAAAAGAACGTGGTGGGGAAAAGTCTTTGGAATTAGGAAACTCTGAAAAAGTTGACAGAGATAAAAACGAGAATGAGGATGTTGACTGTGTTTGAAAAGCTGAGGAGAAAAGTTTCATTACAGTGGTGTCAGATGTCGTATAGAGGTCTTTGTAGATGAAACCAAAGAAAAGTCTGTTCAGTTTAGAGAGAGCTCTTTCGACGCTTAGACAATAGCCTCAGTAGAATAGCGCTTACATAGTAGAAGTATGTGTTCAGTGGGTGCAGTAGATGTGTACTGGGAGAGTGTATCTGGTGAGTGTGCGTGTGAATAGTAAGAGGTTTGTATGTCTGGTTTGAACAGTGGCTTGATAAAGTCCAGGGATAGAAGGATAGCTTTTTTTTTTTTTTTTAAGTGATGTAAGTTTGTTTGTGGGGCTTCCCTGGTGACTCGGCTGGTAAAGAATCTGACTGCAATGCAGGAGACCTTGGTTCAATTCCTGGGTCGGAAAGATCCCCTGGGGAAGGGATAGGCTACCCACTCCAGTATTCTTGGGTTTCCCTGGTGGCTCAGATGGTAAAGAATCTGCCTGCAATGCAGGAGCGACCTGGGTTGGGAAGATCCCCTGCCTGGAGGAGGGCATGGCAGCCCACTCCAGTATTCTTGCCTGGAGAATTCCCATGGACAGAGGACCCTGGTGGGCTACAGTCCATGGGATCCCAAAAAGTCGGACACAACTGAGTGACTTACCACACCACAGCACAAGCTGGTTTGTAGCTAAACAGAAGCATGTGTTTAGAAAGACCTGTAAGATAAATTATGTAAGACAGAGGGAGGAATTAATCAACTAGGTCTTGAAGGAGGTGATACAAAGTGGGAAGAAGTGAGGGAGTAGATTTACTGATTTAAGAGTGGAGGAGGATGTTCATTTGTCAAAGTCAGAAGAGAAGAAGGACCTGAAGCTAGATGCAGAGACATTGGGAGTATATGGTAATTAGAAATTATTTGATGTGGAGAAACATGTTGAGGCCTTTGGAATTGTGATTCTCTAACCTTCTCAACAAAATAAAAATGAAGAGTACAGAACAGTAAAATAGTTAAGAGTACAGGACTCTTAGTGGGGTGGTGAGATTAAGGATTTCAATAGTGAAAATGTTAGGAAATCAATGTAGAAATGTAGTAAGGAAATACTCTTAAATAAAAGGAAGAAGACTAATTTGAGTGTTAGGAAACTTGGGTTTTATAGGCCTGTGGCATTGATAGGCTGTGTTGGGCAAGTCTCCACGCTCTAATCTTCAGTTTCTTAATCTGCACAATGAGAACTGAATCAAATGTCGTTTTACGGATTTAAAAGTCTTGAATCAAACTGAACTAAAAAAAGAACAAAACGTAATCAAGTCATTGTAGTATTGGTGGAAAGAAAGACAAGTAGGTCAGTGGAACAGAACAGAGAATCAGAAAATAGAATTCACACATACGTGTCAGTGTTTGCACACAGAGGGTAAGGTAGTTCAATGGAGAAAGGAGTTCCTCTCAACAAATGATACTGGAGCAATTCGACATCCATATGCAAAAAATGAACTTTAGTCCCTTTGTTGCACAATCATAAAAATTAATTCAAATGAAGCATAGATATAAACTTCCAGAAGATGACCAAGGAGAAAACCTTTGTGACCTTGGATTAAACAAAGATTTCATGGATAGTACCGGCAAGGGCATGATCTATAAAACAAGGTAATAAATTGAGCTCCATCAAAATTAAAAACTTATGCCCTTTGAAATACACTATTTAAGAAAGTGAAAAGCTACAGATCAGTTGAAGATTTTTGCAAAACACGTACCTGTTAAGGAGTTTGAATCCAACATGTTTAAGTAACTCTTAACAACTTTATAAGACAAACAACTGAAGAGAAAATTGGCAGAAGAAGAGATCCAGATGCTAAGTGAGATTTGAAAAAGTACTCAGTGTTGTTAGTCCTTGGGAAAATGTACCACTACACACCTACTGGGATGACTGGAAAACAGACGAACAGAAACTAAGTGCTGGTGAGGATGTGAAGAAACGTGAACTCTCATTTGTAGCTGGCGGGGGTGCAAAGCATTACAGCCATGTTGGAAAACAGTTTACCAGTTTCTTACAAACTTAAACTTACATTTAATACAGAACTTAGCATTCCCCAATGAGGTATTCACCCGAGAGAAATGAAAATATGCATCCACTTAAAGATCTATAGTTGAATATTTAAGGCTAAGGTTAATAGCCTTATTCATAGCAGTGTATTCAGCTATTGGAATCGATAAACAAAGTGTGGTATATTCATACAGTGGAGTGCTACTCAACAAATAAAAGGGATAAATACTAATAGGTACAACAATATGGATGAGTTCTCAGAAGCATTATGCTAAGTGAAAGAAGCCAGACAAAAAAGGCTACAGCCTATATAATTCCATTTGTATGACATTCTAGAGAAGGAACTGAAATCAGATCAGTGATTGCCAGGGACTAGAAGTCAATAAAAATGATTTCTTACACACAAAACTCCAGTATTCCTCAGCATTCCCAGGGATGAATATTTTTGGTGTGGAGAAGATTGGGTTGTGGACAGTTTTTGAGACAGATATGATATAGAGGAATGAGTGCTAGATTCACTGATAATAGTGCTGCTGCTGTTTATTATTGAATGAGTATAATGCCTGGCACTGTGCTGATTACTTAAGAGCATCCTCACTGTTAAATTTTATAGTGACCCAGATAGGATACTATTATATTTCTATTTTAGTAAAAACTGAGGTTTAATTAGATTTAATCAGTTGCTTACAGTTATACAACTAGAGTTGTTGTGTTCAAAGTCTTGAATGTTTGACACAAAAATTCATGTTTTTAACTTAAATAGAAGTGTAACTCCCAGGGAGACAGGGAATTTTTTTGTTTGTTCTGTTTTCATCACTGAATCCCCAAAATGACAAAACTGTGTTAGTTGCATAATAAATATTTCTTTAAAAATTATTCAATTCAGTTCAGTCACTCAGTCGTGTCCCACTCTTTGCAACCCCGTGAACCACAGCATGCCAGGCCTCTCTGTCCATCACCAACTCCTGGAGTTTACCCAAATTCATGTCCATTGAGTCGGTGATCTAAATTATTAGATATGTCCAATTTTAGAAGATACTAAAAAACGAATCGGAAGAGATAAAACTGTATGAAGATAAACATGTGATTTTTAAAATTAAGGAAAAGTTTAGAGTTGGATAGTGATCAGCTTTGTATTATCCCTAAAATTTGATAATCTAGAATAATTCTTTTTCCTAAAACTTTTATATAATTGAGATTTCAAAACAATGTAAAATTGTATCACATATTTTTCAGCCCCATTGTACTCTACAATTAAGAGTAAGCAAGTAGTTCCAACTCTTTGATAGAACATTAGATAATTTGTTTTTTTGTTTTTAATTTAATATAATCTAATTTTACCTATAAAACACATATTTAAATAAAGATATATTTTTAGGGGAAAAAGTATTCTAATGATAATGAAAAAATATTCTAATAATAATGATAGCTGTCATTCATTGAGTACTAATTAAATGACAGGCATTGTGGTAAGGGCTTTATATAAAGTCTCATTTAATTCTTACAAAGTGAGGTAAGTATTATTATTTCCATTTTACAAGGAAGGCAGTTAGAGCACTGAGAGATATAAATTTCATAAGGTTAAAAAAATACTTGAATCAATAGATTGGTAAAAGAACAAGTGAATTAGAGCAAAAGGAGGATAATCAAGTGAGAAAATGGGCTTGTTTTTTAAAAACAATTTATTTTATGAAGTAAAATCTTTCACCTTGGCTTGGATGATGTTGTGTTATTGAGAACTGAAAATGTTTACCTCAGAGAACTGACTGGCTTCTAGGTTTTTTATAGAAAGTTGTAGTTTAACTTTTTGACTTATCTGGTAATTTTTTTTGCTTTACAATATAAAATTTAGTTACTAATTTTGTAACTAGTTTGTACTAGCCTAGAATTAAATACTTTCATAAAGACTTGGGAACAAATTTATTTTGTTATGCTCAATAAGAAAAAAGTTGCCTAGTATAGTTTTAACACAGTTTTTGTGTGTAAATGATTTAACGAATTACTTGAACCTTTTTGTTTTGTTTTGTTTGCAGGAAGGTTATGTTCAAAAGAAAAAGGAACTGTGGGGAATCTGTATTTTTATCGCAGCAGTTGACTTAGATGAGATGCCGTTCACTTTCACTGAGCTACAGAAAAACATTGAAACCAGGTAAAATTTCTTGCATTAATATAGGCCTCTGCCATTTAAAAAAAAAAAACAAAAAACTATTCCTGAACTATCATTTTAATAGACTTCAGGGAATTGGTGGGAAATGCCAAAATTAACTAAAACATGGAGAACTTGGGTCAACTAGTGAACTCTCCTACTCTGTTGGGGCCCTTAATGTCTTTATGCTGCACTTTCTTTAAAATGTAGCAGTCTGTGTCCTGGAAAAATCTTCATTGTATCTCTCACTGTGTTAACTTTCTTAATTGTAGCTGTTGATAAAGTGGACAAAATAGGCAGATTTATTAAATAGGCTTTATTATATAGTAAAACCTTTGTAAAAGTAGTATGAGCCCATCTTCAAGGAATTTAGTTGATTTATTAAAGTTTAAGACTTTTGATATAATAGATATTGTAATTATATATGTTTTGAGACTGTGTGTTCAGTTAAGTATCTATTATCATACTTGCCCCTATAATTACTTAATGTCTGTATTGAGTTTATAAGCCTAATGAGAGTTTACTAATTGTTTCCAACAACTCAAGAGAAGCCTTCTGATCATTTCTTCTAGTCATTTCTTTTGCAGTATATTTACAATATCTAACAGCAAATAATTTACCAAAAAGATAGTAGTATGTTTCTTCTTAGATAAAGCCATCTAGAGTTAAACATAATTGGTGTTTTGTGTAAATGAGATAAAATTGTTTCACATTTTAGTAACTTTCTTACTACCTCTAAATAAAATGTGGAAACAAAGACCTTCTAAAGGCAATGGCACCCCACTCCAGTACTCTTGCCTGGAAAATCCCATGGACAGAGGAGCCTATTAGGCTGCAGTCCATGGGGTCGCTAAGAGTCGGACACGACTGAGCAACTTCACTTTCACTTTTCACTTTCATGCATTGGAGAAGGAAATGGCAGCCCACTCCAGTGTTCTTGCCTGGAGAATCCCAGGGACGGGGGAGCCTGGTGGGCTGCCGTCTATGGGGTCGCACAGAGTCGGACGCGACTGAAGTGACTTAGCATAGCATAGCATGTTCATATTTAACTGATTAAATTAGAAGTTGTTTACCTCTCAGAGATTTCAAAGTTTAACTTTATTAAATAAAATCACTAAACCAAAATAGGTTTTATATAGCTGAAAACAATCTGAATATAGAGGTAAATTTTTATATCAGCAAATGTTTTAGTTACCTCAGAGGATTGGAAAGAGAATCAATATTTGGGTTAAGATAGACTGGGTATATTTTACAAGATATATGACTTGAAATAGATTGCTTATCCTTATTAAGTCTCGGGTTCCTTTCCTTTCCTGTGAAATAAAAATTATTAGTGTTAGTCACTAATGGGGTCTACTCTTTGCGACCCCATGGACTGTAGCCTGCCAAGCTCCTCTGTCCATGGGATTTCCCAGGCAAGAGCACTGGAGTGGATTGCCATTCCCTTCTCCAGGGAATCTTCCCGATCCAGGAGTCAAACCCAGGTCTCCTGCATTGTAGGCCAATTCTTTACCATCTGAGTTTCCAGCTATTTCCTTTTTCCTTCCCCTAAAACCACTGGTGGGGTAAAGAGAGAAGGTGTGTGCATCTGTGGTGAGGGAGAGCCATGGCTCCCTGAGAAGGCTGTTAGAGCCAAAGTGGGATGAGGAGGTCATCCCCCAAGGGTGTGGGGGGCTTCTTGACACGGGCTGCTTGGTGTGCAAGGGCAGACGAAGCAGGTGTGTGGACAGCTGGTATAGGGAGTCACAGCACATGTGAGGTAAGAGCTGTCTGGGATGAGCGGTCAGATCCCTACTTGGAGGGGTGAGGGCAGTTCAGGGTGGGGGAGTCAGTCTGAGCAGGAGAGGAGGGTGCCAACATGGAGGAGTGGGTAGCTTGGTCGTTACAGGGGGATTGATTAAATGAGTAAATTAGAGATAAGTGGATCCCAGATTTCTCACTGTCAAAGAAGAGTTATAAATATGTAAAGGAAAACATGGGAATGAAACAGGTAGTTTTTGTGTTAGATAAATGGATGTGAACTTAGGATTTTTAAAACATATAGCTAGATATAGAACTAAATATTTGTATATGTCTGTAATAACCCTTATTTTTTCTGTGTTCTTGTTGATAAATAGATGTAGGCTTAGGTGTATAGATACAGGGATATAGGTTGAGATTAGTTGATATTTTTTCCCTTTAAATTCTAGTAAAATGCAAAAACTAATTCCTTCCAAAGGATATAATAGTGATTTGGTACAGAGCTAACAGGCCTTTTGAATTGAAATGTCCATGCTTTGAAAATGAAAAAAAAATGAATTTCTAAAATTGTGGATTCACTTTTTTCTATGCTTTCTTTTGCAGTGTCTATAAATTCTTTGATTTACTAAAAGAAATCGATACTAGTACCAAAGTTGATAATGCTAT
Source organism: Bison bison bison (assembly GCF_000754665.1). NCBI lineage: Eukaryota > Metazoa > Chordata > Mammalia > Artiodactyla > Bovidae > Bison > Bison bison. The sequence goes on from NW_011494566.1 coordinate 559,638, forward strand.
GTCAAGACTGTTGAAGAAGTATAATGTGTTGTGTGCACTCTACAGCAAATTAGAAAGGTAAAGTAAAAATTTTATTAGGATTGCACCCTGCATTTTCATGTCACTGTTCATATTAGATTCCATCTGGGAACTGTTACATACTTAGTAAAGTTGTTAAGTATTGCACCTTAGATTTGTCCCATTAATAGTCTTGACTTTCTTATTTGTCCAGTCATATACATTCTGAATGTTTCTTCCAAAATTATTTGTTTTATTCATGTTTTACTTGTTTTAATGAACTTTGTTCCCACTTTAGCCTTCTCTGCCGGAAGACTTGTAGTTCTGAATGGAAGAGTCATCTAAATTTAAGATTCTTCCTAGTGGTGACCTTACTCCAGAGAGAATGAAGAGACGGAGCCAAAGCAAAGACAACACCCAGTTGTGGATGTGACTGGTGATGGAAGCAAGGTCCTATGCTGTAAAGAGAAATATTGCACAGGAACCTGGAATGTTAGCTGCATGAATCAGTGCAAATTGGAAGTGATCAAACACGAGATGGCAAGAATGAATGTCAACATTTTAGGAATCAGCAAACTAAAATGGACTGGAATGGGTGAATTTAACTCAGATGATCATTATATCTACTCCTGTGGGCCAAGAATCCCTTAGAAGAAATGGAGTAGCCATTGTAGTCAACCAAAGAGTCCGAAATGCAGTACTTGGATGCAATTTCAAAAATGACAGAATGATCTCTGTTTGTTTCCAAGGTAAACCATTCAATATTATGGTAATCCAAGTCTATGCCCTGACCAGTAATGCTGAAGAAGCTGAAGTTGAAAGGTTCTATGGAGACCTACGAGACCTTCTAGAACTAACACCCAAAAAAAATGTCCTTTTCATTATAGGGGACTGGAATGCAAAAGTAGAAAGTCAAGAAACACCTGGAGTAACAGGCAAATTTGGCCTTGGAGTACAGAATGAAGCAGGGCAAAGGCTAATAGAGTCCTGCCAAGAGAATGAACTGGTCATAGCAAACACCCTCTTCCAACAGCACAAGAGAAGACTCTACACATGGACATCACCAGATGGCCAACACTGAAATCAGATTGATTATATTCTTTGCAGCCAAAGATGGAGAAGCTCTATACAGTCAGCAAAAACAAGACCGCGAGCTGACTGTGGCTCAGATCATGAACTCCTTATTGCCAAATTCAGACTTAAATTGAAGAAAGTAGGGAAGACCATTGGACCATTCAGGTATGACCTAAATCAAATCCCTTATGATTATACAGTGGAAGTGAGAAATAGATTTAAGGGACTAGATCTGATAGAGTGTCTGATGAACTATGGACAGAGGTTCGTGACATTGTACAGGAGACAGGGAGCAAGACCATCCCCAAGAAAAAGAAATACAAGAAAGCAAAATGGCTGTCTGGGGAGGCCTTACAAATAGCTGTGAAAAGAAGAGAAGTGAAAAGCAAAGGAGAAAAGGAAAGATATACCCATTTGAATGCAGAGTTCCAAAGAATAGCAAGGAGAGATAAGAAAGCCTTCCTCAGTGATTAGTGCAAAGAAATAGTGGAAAACAATAGAATGGGAAAGACTAGAGATCTCTTCAAGAAAATTAAAGATACCAAGGGAACATTTCATGCAAAGATGGGCACAATAAAGGACAGAAATGGTATGGACCAAACAAAAGCAGAAGATATTAAGAGGTGGCAAGAATACACAGAAGAACTGTACAAAAAAGATCTTCATGACCCAGATAATCATGATGGTGTAATCACTCACCTAGAGCCAGACATCCTGGAATGTGAAGTCAAGTGGGCCTTAGGAAGCATCACTACAAACAAAGCTAGTGGAGGTGATGGAATTCTAGTTGAGCTATTTCAAATCCTAAAAGATGATGCTGTGAAAGTGCTGCACTCAGTATGCCAGCAGATTTGGAAAACTCAGCAGTGGCCACAGGACTGGAAAAGGTCAGTTTTCGTTCCAATCCCAAAGAAAGGCAATGCCAAAGAATGCTCAAACTACCGCACAATTGCACTCATCTCACACGCTAGTAAAGTAATGCTCAAAATTCTCCAAGCCAGGCTTCAACAATACGTGAACCGTGAACTTTGAGATGTTCAAGCTAGATTTAGAAAAGGCAGAGGAACCAGAGATCAAATTGCCAACATCCACTGGATCATGGAAAAAGCAAGAGAATTCCAGAAAAACATCTATTTCTGCTTTATTGACTATGCCAAAGCCTTTGACTATGTGGATCACAACAAACTGTGGAAAATTCCGAAAGAGATGGGAATACCAGACCACCTGACCTGCTCTTGATAAACCTATATGCAAGTCAGGAAGCAACAGTTAGAACTGGACATGGAACAACAGACTGGTTCCATAGGAAAAGGAGTACGTCAAGGCTGTGTATTATCACCCTGCTTATTTAACTTATATGCAGAGTACATCATGAGAAACGCTGGGCTAGATGAAGCACAAGCTGGAATCAAGCTTGCTGGGAGAAATGTCAGTAACCTCGGTTATGCAGATGACACCACCCCTATGGCAGAAAGCGAAGAAGCGCTAAAGATCCTCTTGATGAAGGTGAAAGAGGAGAGTGAAGAAGTTGGCTTAAAGCTCAGCATTCAGAAAACTAAGATCATGGCATCTGGTCCCATCACTTCATGGCAAAGAGATGGAGAAACAGTGGAAATAGTGGCAGTCTTTATTTTTGGTGGCTCTAAAATCACTGCAGATGGTGACTGCAGCCATGAAATTAAAAGACGCTTACTCCTTGGAAGGAAAGTTATGACCAACCTAGACAGCATATTCAAAAGCAGAGACATTACTTTGCCAACAAAGGTCCATCTAGTCAAGGCCCTGGTTTTTCCAGTGGTCAGAGAGTATGTGAGAGTTGGACTATAAACAAAGCTGAGCACCTAAGAATTGATGCTTTTGACCTGTGGTGTTGGAGAAGACTCTTGAGAGTCCCTTGGACTGCAAGGAGATCCAACCAGTCCATCCTAAAGGAGATCAGTCGTGAATATTCATTGGAAGGACTGATGTTGAAGCTGAAACTCCAGTACTTTGGCCATCTGATGTGAAGAGCTGACTTATTTGAAAAGACCCTGATGTAGGGAAAGATTGAAGGCGAGAGGAGAAAGGGATGACAGAGGATCAGATGGTTGGATGGCATCACCGACTCAATGGACATGAGTTTGAGTAAACTCCATGAGTTGGTGATGGACAGGGAGGCCTGGCGTGCTGCAGTCCGTGGGGTCACAAAGAGTCGGACACGACTGAGCAACTGAATTGAACTGAACTCAGTGGTGACCTTACTACCAAGTTGTGACTTGTATATTAATGGTGATTTAGAGGAAGTAGTTTTTTTGGTCAATATCCTTTAAGAAACTTTAGGCTATCAGCTGTTTTAGTGCATATACATTAAGAAACTACACAGGCATTAATGAAATGACTATTGGTAACCACTATGTGTTAGATGCTCGTAATATGAAATCATATGATACTGTGATACAATAAAATTACATGCAGTAATTGTTTGATGTCCTATTGTAGAGGGTTGTTTGTAAGAAGCAGAAATTATGTAGTGGGTAACAATACTGTGTATTTTTAAAGTAATAAGAATAATTATGGGGTGAAAAAACTGTAGAAGAAGGCAATGTCTGAGTAGAGTTTAAAGGATAATTAGAAACTTACCAAGCAAAATATGTGGAGACTGGGACTGAGCATCCTAGGCAGAGTGATCAGCATGTGTACAGAGCCAAAGCAGTACCATAAAGTACTTTGGATATTGCTAATGGCTAAAAGGTAGGAGGAGATGAGACTGATAGTGAGCTTGAACTTTGCCCAGCAGGCAATGGAGTCATTGATTTTAAGCTAGCAAGTGACAGAGTCTAATTTGGCCTGTAAAAAATCACTCAGGCCTTTGTTAAAGGGATTTGGAATTTTTATTGACTAGTTTATGAGATAATTTAATGTTTATTGGTCTTGAAGTGAATCAGGATTTTTTTTTTTTTTTCTATCTTATGTGTACCTTCTTCTGAAGAACTGCTGGGAAAATTAGCTGTGATACCAAAAGTGAAAGTCACTCAGTTGTGTCTGACTCATGGACACATGGACAAATAAACAGACCTGCCAAAGCCTGTTTATTTCTGGGTTCAGTATATGTATGTGTATGGCAGTGTGCTGTAGTGATTAGGATAACTTTTAAAAAGCTAAACAGATCTAGATATGATTATTAATTTTGTCATTTACCGACTTTGTAAGCTAGAGAAAGATACTTAACATCTTTAAACCTCAATTTCAATCTGTAAGATAGAGCTAATAATGCTCTCCTCGCAGAGTAATTGTAACAATTAAGTAAGACAATATTACTGGTTACCTCACCTCCTAGCACATACTAAATGCTTAATAAACAGTAGCTTTTAAAGCTATTACTAACTACATTAGTGCTGTTACCTAGAAATATAAAAATGCAAGCCATATATTTTAAATAGTAGCTGCATGACAAGTATAAACAAGTGAAATTAATTTTAGCATTTTATTTAACTCATATATCCCAAAACATCAAATTTTGATATGTATCATTCATCCATAACTTGTGTACAGGTGTTCATGGCTGTGTTATTTGTATTAGCCAAAAAATGGAAACATCCCAAATATCCATCAGCTGATGAAAGGATAAACAAAATGTGAACTATCCATATTAGAGGGCTTCCCTGGCAGCTCAGATGGTAAAGAATCTGCCTGCAATGCAGGAGACCTGGGTTTGATCCTTGGGCTGGGAAGATCTCCTGGAGAAGGAAATGGCAGTTCACTCCAGTACTCTTGCTTGGAGGAGCCTGGCAGGCTACAGTCCTTGGCATTGCAAAGAGTCAGACACGACTGAGCAACTGACACACATATCCATATGGTAGAATACTGTTCAGCCATAAAAGGGAATAAAGTATTGATATATACTACAGTGTGGATGAACCTTGAAATCATTGAGCTAAGTGAAAGATACCAGATACAAAAGGCCACATACTTTTATTATATGTTATGTCCAGAACAGGCATATCCATGACATGGAAGGTACTATTTCAGTGAGGTCTTTTCTCCCAGTGTGCTACCTCTGATTTGCTCCTCAGTGTAGCCTTGGACAGGTGCACAGTCACTGAGCTGACAGTGGATTTTTTCCCTTTAACCATCTTTCCCCCTGTTAAGCTAACTGCCTCTGTTAATATCACACTTAATTGTTACCTCTCATTTATTGCTGATTACTTTCTTGTTTTTCACAACGCTCTGAGTCACAAATTGCTTCACAGTTTAATCCAATTAAATTTGGCTCCCTTTGCAGGAGTAGTCTTTGATGTCAGGAGAGTTATTCCTAGCTGTTTCTTTCCCTGGTTGTCCTCTCAATGATCTAGGATTTAGCTTTTTGCTCTCGTAAGATCTGTTGGTTTTCTCTTTTTTCTGGTGCTGTTATTCTTGAACATCCCCACAGCATTCTGGGTGAAGTTAATTCCCCTAGGGAGAGCTCAAGGCTCTGTGTTCTTGAGACCTGCTTCTCCCCTAGCTGCCACTTCTGTGCTGGTGGTTGGGAGAGCAAGATGACAGTGGTCTCGTCTCTTGCAGGGCTACCTCTGCTTTAAGAGTAGGGCACTGAGGAGAGACACAGTCTTAGCTCTAGTCTTCCCAGATCGCCTCTCTTGGCTGGAACCTCTGTCCCATGAGCCAGCTGAGACAAGACAAATCAGTATTTTGACGTGCTGTGTGCCTGGAATAAAACTTCACCCTATGAGTGGGTGCAAAGTGGAGGACAGGAGCCCCATGCTGCTCAGCTCCTCTTGCCTGGGCTAGACCTTCTGCAACATAGACCTGTGGGAGATGAGAAACACTGATAGCCTGCTCTCCCCAGAGAGAGTTCCAGGCTGAGAGCTGGAGAGAGAGGAGCCCTGTGTCTTGGCTACACCTGTCAGGCATAGAGCTTCCTTATGCTGAACTGGAGAGAAGGAAGAAACGAGTTTTGCATTGAATTCCTCGGACTCATTGTTCTCATCAAGATTTTCTTGAGGATATGTTCCCTTTTTTGTTGTATGCCCTTAGAAAAATTTCCAGAGACTTTAAATGGTTTTTCAGAAACAGTTTTTACCAATTATAACTTTTATTTTAGGGAACAGGTCTGTAAAGATCCTTACTCTACCCACCATTCCAGAAGTCACTGCCCTAAATAAGTAGGTTTCAGTTAAGTAGTACTTTTCAGTTGTGTTATTTCAGCAAGACTTTATTAAATAAGCTTTTATGACCTGGTGTGAGATTGTAACCAGATCAAGTTTCAATTACTGAATGTATACCAAGTTACAAATGCACACATGGAGTCCAGTCATTTTGTAACTAGATATTACAGGGATGTATGAAAGGGCATAAATTGGAAACATCTACTTTAACTTGGTTTTATAATGCTGTACTTAAAAAATGTACCCTTCTTAAAATAGAATGAATAAAGCATTATAAAATTTTTTTTCTTTTTTTTTTGTGCTTTTTTTTTTTATTTTTAAACTTTACATAATTGTATTAGTTTTGCCAAATATCAAAATGAATCCGCCACAGGTATACATGTGTTCCCCATCCTGAACCCTCCTCCCTCCAGTAGTTAATTCCACTATTCTAAATAATACCTGCATCTCTCTTTTTCTTTACTTAGAAGGTAAGGTGCCATTTACTGACTCTGCTA
>NW_011494566.1:567238-596868 GCF_000754665.1 Bison bison bison
TTACAAGTGGTTGACCAGATTTCCCAGCACCACTTGTTAAAGAGATTGTCTTTAATCCATTGTATATTCTTGCCTCCTTTGTCAAAGATAAGGTGTCCATATGTGCGTGGATTTATCTCTGGGCTTTCTATTTTATTCCATTGATCAGTATTTCTGTCTTTGTGCCAGTACCATACTGTCTTGATAACTGTGGCTTTGTAGTAGAGCCTGAAGTCAGGTAGGTTGATTCCTCCAGTTCCATTCTTCTTTCTCAAGATCGCTTTGGCTATTCGAGGTTTTTTGTATTTCCATACAAATTGTGAAATTATTTGTTGTAGCTCTGTGAAGAATACTGTTGGTAGCTTGATAGGGATTGCGTTGAATCTATAAATTGCTTTGGGTAGTATACTCATTTTCACTATACTGATTCTTGCAATCCATGAACATGGTATATTTCTCCATCTATTAGTGTCCTCTTTGATTTCTTTCACCAGTGTTTTATAGTTTTCTATATATAGGTCTTTAGTTTCTTTAGGTAGATATATTCCTAAGTATTTTATTCTTTCCGTTGCAATGGTGAATGGAATTGTTTCCTTAATTTCTCTTTCTGTTTTCTCATTATTAGTGTATAGGAATGCAAGGGATTTCTGTGTGTTGATTTTATATCCTGCAACTTTACTATAGTCATTGATTAGTTCTAGTAATTTTCTGGTGGAATCTTTAGGGTTTTCTATGTAGAGGATCATGTCATCTGCAAATAGTGAGAGTTTTACTTCTTCTTTTCCAATTTGGATTCCTTTTATTTCTTTTTCTGCTCTGATTGCTGTGGCCAAAACTTCCAAAACTATGTTGAATAGTAATGGTGAAAGTGGGCACCCTTGTCTTGTTCCTGACTTTAGAGGAAATGCTTTCAATTTTTCACCATTGAGGATAATGTTTGCTGTGGGTTTGTCATATATAGCTTTTATTATGTTGAGGTATGTTCCTTCTATTCCTGCTTTCTGGAGAGTTTTTTATCATAAATGGAATTGAAAAATAAAAACCATATGATTATCTCAATAGATGCAGAGAAAGCCTTTGACAAAATTCAGCATTATAAAATTGACTTCTAAATTATGAAAAAAATTTAAAAGTAACTTTCAAAAAAGCCATGATGTTAACATAATTATTTCTTCCTTTCAGGACATGTGAGCTTATATATTTGACACAACCCAGCAGTTCGTAAGTACCTCAGAGCATGTTATTTTTCACTTTTTGGGTTTTTTAATATATGAAATAATCCCAAACACATTGATAATTTCATGGTTGGTTTGATTGCTTATTTCACACTACTTCATAAATTAAGGTCATAGATTTTAGCCCTGTGCAGATTATTTATCTTTTCACAAAGAAAGTGGTATGAAATACTGGCCTTTTACTATAAGGGAGAACTAATTGGAAACTAAAGGGAGAAGTTGATTCAGAGCAGTTTTTTTTACCAACTCTGAGAAAAATGCTAATTCGTTGACAGAATCTTTATTGAGAGTGTATTACAGACATTTTATTAACTAAGACTTAAAGCATAATTTTTCTGTAAGAATAAATATGAATGTCTATATTTAAATTTCCAAATAGTCTTTTTAAATGTATGATACATGTTCCAGCAGTATACCATTGTAAGAGCTCTACAGTTTGTTTTTTCAGAAAAAACTGAAAAAAACATAATGAGTAATATATGAGATTTTCTGCCCCAGTGAAATAATGATACTGAAACAATTGATACAAAGAAAAATTATATATTTATTAATTAACTCTATTAATCTAATTCCACTTGTTAACTCCACCAAGTGAACGATTTAAAGTTTATGAGGGCATAGTGTTAAACTGGTAAACTAGAGTCACCCAGACCTCTATATTTTCTGCTTACATAAAATTGATTTTAATTAGAAAACAGCAGAAAAGAATTAATTGGAAACCAAGTATGTCATATTATACCACTTCCTGTGCATATTTTTAGATTACAATAGAAGGTATTCAGTATTTTCTTTAGAAAAGGTATACTACTCTGTGGGAAAATGTAAGTAACTTGGTAAAAACACAAACTAAATTGAGACAAAATTGAATTCATGTGTAAATTGTGCATTTAAAATGGGCTGTATTCTATTATGCAGTCAACTGTAGTCTGTAATTGTAAAACATGGGGAAAAAGGTATACTTAGAAAACTAATTTTTTTTTTTTGTTTACTAGGATATCTACTGAAATAAATTCTATGTTGGTGCTAAAAGTTTCTTGGATCACATTTTTATTAGCTAAAGGTAAAGTCATTGTTACATGATAATGTTTCAAATGTAATAATTGATCCTTCTTTTGAGTAAGCTCAAAATTTTAATTCAGTTCAATGTTGCTCCTCCTTACCTCTAATTCTTGTGATTTTTTTAACTTTTAGCAAATTCATAATTCTGGTACTGGAAGCAACCTTGAAAATGTCTCATTTCACTTCTTTTTCTACTATTTTTTCATTCTTTCCTACTTTCCTATTTTTAAGAATAATGTTACTGTTTTTATAAAAATGATGTGTACTCATGATAAAGAATTCAATAATACAGTGAAATGCAAAGAAAAATAGAAAATTTACTGAGAACCCACCTAAAATAATAATCAAAATTATGCATATGCACAAAATACATCTGAAATGACATTCTGATTAAAATAGATGGGTGAATGAGTGCATTCACAAAGAGATAATTTTCTAAAAATAAGATCATATTGTTGTGCTATTTAAAATGTAAAAATTAATTTTACTCAAATTTTATAGAAGAAAATAAACAGAAATGGAAGGAATTGCTTAAATTTATCTGAATGTTTTATCACTTAAGCAATATTATTTTCTCAAATATTTCTCAAGCATTATGAAAACAGTTAAGAGGTTAGAGTCTACTTTATATACCTTTGTGTTATAAGTTAAAGCGATATATATTAGTCTGCTCTGAAGAAAAAGAATCCTCTCCATGTCACCTTCCTGTTTCCTCCTTTCTCCTTTGCTTATTTTTTTATCATCATTACATTATACAAGAGTATATTTATATTCTGTTCTGTAATTATAGTTATCACACTTGTTTTATCTCATTTATGTGTTTAAATCAATTCTAAGCTTTTTGTCACTCCTATATCATAGCTTCTCCATTTCTGAGTTCTTTATTTTGATCTATCCTCAGCTGTCTAGATTTTACCATGGAGTTTTTCAAACAAGCTTTTTGGTACCATGTTTTCTATGTTTGGCCTGTTTATGAATCATGTCCTGAAGATTCTGCTCTTCATTTCAGGGAAATCTTAGCATGCTGCATTTTAAGATATTATTCTGTTACATTTTGAAAACATCCACTGTCTTAGCTTAGATTGATTTTGTCCTCCCTATTTATTGTCTTCTCTAATGTTATTTTAACCTTTGGTCTTTTTCTTATGTACTATTTTTATTTCAAACTTTTCTTCTGTTTTGAGCTAAACTATGTTTGTAATTGTTACTTGGTCTTGAGTTTTTCCTTACCTTGTCTAGCTCCTTGTTTTATGTAATTCGTGTTCTTTTGAGTTCTCAGTGCAAGGACTCAGGACATTTTCTTCTGATAGATTGATTATCTTCAAGATGGGGTTCTCTACCCAGTTTTCCCCCTTCTTATATCGTGATTCTATTTTTTAATTTTCTTTTTTATTTTCTCTATTTTTATTTATTTTTATGTTTGTGTAACTACTGTGCTTCCCACCCTCTTTCCATCCACCTTGTTGCTAGGACTTTGTTTGGGCCTCTCTGACCTGATGTTCTGTTTTCTTTGATGTAGTGTGAATGCATTTCCCTTAACTCACTTTGCACTTCATGTGTGACTTGTTGTGTTCCCCAAAGAGCTATTGTATGAAAGCAGTCTTTTTAAAAAAATTGTACTTACTTTTATTCAGAGGATGAGGGAAAAAGTCAGGACCTCATCTGGAATGATATGAGTCATTGTTCTGAGACTTTGGTTAGAATGACCTGTAAAACAGGCACTTGTCCTGTTTGCATAAAAGGAGTGTGTTAGGATTCAGATTGTCCCCTAATTCAGCATGTTATACTGGAGTCTTTATGCTTGTCAGAGTTGCTGTAGCTGTTTACTTCCTCCGTTTTTCCCTCTCTCATCAGTGATACCTATTCCTTCTAAGTAAAAAGAGGGGAAAGATAAGGATGCTCTGAGTCATTATCTCTCAAATTTGGTATTGTTATTAGCACTTAACCAGTACATATTTTTCTTTTCATTTTGTTAGGTATTGGAAGAGAGATTCTCTGATCTGACCTCACTCTACTATCTTTAGCTAGAGGTCCTTGATATTTTTTACTGCCATATTTTCTATGGCATTTCTTAACAACTTCTAAGTGTATTATAAATAAATTTTTGCACCATACCTAGGGATATAGAAAATGATTTTTAATATGCTCCTAGTGATTGTTGAATCATGAATATATGAATACACTCATGTCCACAATTTTTCCTGACTTAATATCTCAATCTCTACCTTAAAATGTGGACCATTTTTGTTTTCAGGACAAGTATTACAAATGGAAGATGATCTGGTGATCTCATTTCAATTAATGCTGTGTGTCCTTGACTATTTTATCAAACTCTCACCTCCTGCATTGCTCAAAGAACCATACAGTGAGTATTTTAATTTATACCCCTCCTACTTCATCATTTAAAGTTGTTTATTGACTTCTCCTAGATCCAAAACAGTTCTAGAGCCAAAGGAATAATAAAAAAGAAGTCAGACATAGCCTCTGCTCTTAAGTAGCATAAGATATGGAAGAAGAGATTAGACAAGTAAGCAAGTTTTTAGAGTATATGGTTGAAAGTGGTCTGGGCCAAAATACAGAAAATACTATGGGAGTTTAGGAGATGAGAAAGTTTTCCCAGCTGAGAAAGACCAAGGAAGACCATTTCGAAGTGGTGGCATTTGAGTTGAGTGTTGAAGTGGTAGTTAGGGTTTGAGGGGTTGTGGTAAGTTCGGGGAGGGCATGCCCAGTAAAGAAAAAATCAATAGGCAAGGAACAGATATGAACTAAACTGTATGGAAAAGGGTGGCCCATCCTACAGGAACAGATTAACTACATTTTTTTTATTGGATGCTATAATGATTATGTGACTGATTTTTGTTTTTTGGCATGTGAACTGTAATTGGTCCACTTCAGAGGGTAATGAGATGGAAAGTGTAGTTAAATAATAACTATTACTGAAATAATTAGATAGCATTAAGCAAAGATAAGTATACTCCTCTTAGAATGAAATTGCTTCTTTTGGTGGCATATAGAGTAGGATTTAAAAAAACACTTCTTATACTACAGAAAAATGTGAACTTAACTTAGGCTTAACTGATTCCTTGCTCCTAAAATGATAAAAGTATTAATAATACTAGAAATAATAGAGGACAGATCAAAACATGTAAGTCTCAAAGTATTGTCAGAGTAATTGAAGAGCTGAAGCCTAACTAATCTACATGAGCAATAACTTCATGGAAAAATAAAGTCTGGAGCAGAATTTTGAAAATGTGTTGAACATGATTTGACAGAAAAGGCAGGTCATTTAGCAGAAACCACATGCTACATGAAAAAAATACAAAATAATGTATTCAAAAACTTCCTGAATCTTTAAAAATTTCCTTTATATGCCTTTTCCTCACTTTTAAAATATGTTATAACTGTAATAAGTTGATGAAGAATGTAATTTTAGGTTGACAGCTTTTGTGCTTTTGAATAATTCAGTTAATGTTCAGTTAATTCTCCAAGTGCCATGTTAAAGGAGAAACCAGGATAAGGTATCGAATTAACGTCTATGGTAAACTTTTAATTAGCTTTTTATTAAGAATTTCCGTGAACATAATTAAATCATATAATAAGCCCCCATGTATTTATCACCTGCCCTCAGTGTATAACTTGTGATCAACTCATAGTCCTATCTACTGCCCAGTTCTACCGGCAATATTATTTTGAAGCACATTTTTGCATACCATTTCATCCTTATAAATTTCAATATATAGCCCTGAAAGATAAAGTCTTTTTGAAAAGCATAATGACAATACCATTCTCACACCTAAAAACCAGTTTTAATAGTGATTCCTTAATTCCACCAAATATCTAGTAGGTGCCCATGTTTTCAATTGTTTTATAAAAGTAATTAAAAATGTTTGTAGGTTGACTAAATCAGAATCTAAATAACATCTATACTTTGTGATTGATTGATACGACCTTAAGACTTAAAATATTCCTCCTCCATCTATCTTTCTCTTTTTTGTCTTGTAATTTATTTATTAAATAATCAGGTGGTCTTTCCTGTTGACTTTTCCATGGTTTAATTTTTACTGATTGCATCCTATGGTGTAGTCTAACATGTTCCTCTGTCCTCTCAGTTTCTTGCTGGGCCTAGAGGCAGTTAATATTTTTTATACTTAGTCATCTGTAATCTCTTTAATAGCTCAATCCACATTCAGTTTGAATTGAAAATGCTCAAAATAATCCAGGGGATTTTTTTTCTAAAATCACAATTTAGTATCACATTATTGTATTTGTATGCTTATTTTTTTTAAATCATCATCATTTATATGGTATTTGCTAAAATTTTTAAAACTTATTTTTATACTTTACCTCGAAAGTGAATCCATAAATAATGCTTAACATTCTTAAGACTCTTTTAAGATAGGAAGCATTTCCGCCCCCCCCACCAACTGAGTAGAATACACTTAAAATTAGTTTATAAGTTGGCTATTTCCCTTGCCTTTTTCATATTTATCCATGGAGTTTTAGGTTTCTTTTTGGACCAGCTGGGGGCAGAAGAGAATAGGGATGGCAAAAACTATTACCAGTATATAATTTACAATAGATATTCAGTAAATAGATGAAGCTGTTAGCTTTTTCATGAAGCCTAATAAGTAAAAGTAGCAGAATGTTACCAAGATTATTTCCAACCTTCCAAGTTATAATTAGAATACTTCATTATTTTATACAGTGGAATGTGCAATTGTTCTTATCTAATTTACCATTTTTACAGAAACAGCTGTAATACCTATTAATGGTTCACCTCGAACACCAAGGCGAGGTCAGAACAGGAGTGCACGGATAGCAAAACAACTAGAAAATGATACAAGAATTATTGAAGTTCTCTGTAAAGAACATGAATGTAATATAGATGAGGTAATTTAACTTCATGATTTCTTTAAAATAGTTACGGTAGATTTAGATGTAAGTTCTTCCTAACAATATATAATTCTTTCATGATGAGCTTGCTTTTTTGTAATTAGTGCCAACTCTTTTGCAGTAGCAAAATATTTAGAAAAAGTTTAATTTTCATATTCAGCTACTTTGATTTTAAAGAGAATAATAGCTCCCTCATTCTGGAATCACTGAAATGTACATGATTAAGGCAGTAGTTTTCAAATACATTTGTTCTTTAATTCTTCTGTGGTTATTGATACTCCTAATGTTTTAGAGTAAGCTACTAAGAAAACCCTATTGTTTTGATTTTAGTGATAAGTGATACCAAGATTAAATTTCTGTTTGTTGTTTAGTCGCTAAGTTGTATCCAACTCTTTGCGACCCTGTGGACTGTAGCCCACTAGGCTCCTCTGTCCATGGGATTCTCCAGGCAACAATACTGGAGTGGGTTGCCATTCCCTTCTCCAGGGGATCTTCCCAACTTAGGGATCAAACCTGCGTCTCCTGCACTGGCAGGCAGATTCTTTATTGCTAGCCACCAGGGAAGCCCAAATTTCTGTTCAGTCTTGTATAATTACTCTAAGTATCACACCAGATGCTAATGACTGGAAGAACACCCAGGAATTACTTATCTTGTTAATAAAATCTGGAATGTTAGAACTGGAGGAGTCTTAGAATTAATGTACTCGGCCTCCTTTTACTAATGAGCAGACAAGCTTCTAGAGACTGATGGCTGATTACTAACAAAGTCTGTGCTTTGGAACATCTGCTACCAGTGCTGCTTTCACTGTGCCATGCTCTTTCTCTCATAGATTGTTACATTGTCCACAATTCACTGTATGAAATGTTGCATCTTTGAAATTTCTCTGTCAACTCTGGGAAAGAATGGGGGTATGATATCAAAATCTAGTTTAATAAGTATTGGAGTGATTTATCAAGTCTGAATTTTGGCACTATGAGTTTTGTTAATTTCATCAAATATATAGATATAGACATGTAGATGTATCAACTTTACCCATATAATATACTCTTTTACTTTTCTAGAATGACATTTTATCTTCACTAATAAGGTGACAAATGTAGTTGAAATTTTTTAACTCCAGTCTGCTGTTTAGTCCTTCAAGATAAAGAATATAAATAAAGACAGCTTTCTAATTCCTGGTGGTTAAATCTCTGGATTTCAAAATTACTTATATAATTGCTTGCCAAAGATCAGGAATAAATCATGTTTTTCCTTTTTATTTTAAATAATTCTTTCATAATTTATGATGTAACAGTGACTTATAAAGTGTAGGTGATCAATAGCTTTAGTAATTTATATTAATTAATTTGATACTTATTAAAATATGTAATAATTTGATACTAATTATATTAATTAATTTGATACTTTATATATTAAAATATGTAATATTATTTGCATATAGCATTTATGATTATATAACTATTGGTTAGTTATATTTATGGTCATATCATTATTGGTTAGTCATACTAATTGGTTAAATAGAACTACCCATCTTATAATTATTCCAGTTAAGTGGGAATTAATTGGAAAACAATACTATTAATAAGTATTATAGAAGCTTAATTCTTATAGCTTATTTGTGAAGTAGAAGATAGGAACGTATTAATAGGCATATATTAAATTATTTCTACAAATGTAGACTCCAAAGTTGGAAAAGGAAGTTACATGAAGAAAAGTAAGTTGCTTACAATTCTGTGATAGTTTGTCAGTATAGAATAGTCAGAGATACAATTCCAAGTTTTCCAAATATGGTCTTTATTATCCTTGTTAAATGTAGGGGGAGTTTTTGTATGAAACTGTGTAAGTCCCAAACAAAGCATTTTCATTCAGTTTTGAAGAGAATTGTTAGGTATATGTATGTGAAGTTATTTTCTTATAAAAGCAGGTCCTTTTCCTAAATTTGTGCTAAAATAATTGACTCAATATACATTAAGTTTGATATGTGTATGAAATGGCCCAAAAATACTCTTTGGGGAGAAATCAGAGGCAGTGTAGAGAAGTTAAAGAGCCTTGGCTTTGATGCTGGGCAGATTGGGTTTCAATTCCATCTCTGTCGCTTACTAGCTATGTAACTTTGGTCAAGTTGCTTAATTTTTTTGAGCCTCTGATCTTTTCACCACTTGTTAAATATGGGATTTTGAAGTTGGTTTCAATGGATTTTCTTCTTGTAAATCTCATTTCATTAACAACTCCCCCCTGCACCTCCATTTTAGGACCTGAAATCTGCCTCACATAAATTAAAAAGTGAATAATTGTATTAATTATAAATAAACATCACACTGAGTTGAATGTAACTTATTGATCAAAATGTTAGTTCACTCATTCTAGTATTAATAGTGACAGTCAAAAAACCAGTCAAAAGCAGTTAAAAAACCAGTTTTTTAAAATTTCAATGGTCATGTTGTAACTTTATCTTTTTCAGGTGAAAAATGTTTATTTCAAAAATTTTATACCTTTTATGAATTCTCTTGGAATTGTAGCTTCTAATGGACTTCCAGAGGTAATCTGAAAGAAAACGTAATAAAAAGTTAATATGTTTTGGGACTTTGGGGAGGGAAGAAGAGTTGTCTAAATTTCATAAGGTTACTTTACTATATATTAAATATTTTTCACTCAAGGAAAGAATCTAAGTAGAATTATGGTGACTCAATTTTATATAGTAACAAAAAAACCCTTTGTAATATATGCTCAAACGTATATATATAAACAGCATTTTAACATTTGCACTAGACATTGATTTGTACTGAAAGTTTTCAAAAATCAAAATACAGGCTTTTGAACTTCTAAATGCCTTAAATATTTAAACTAAATTTCTGCAATCTAATTTATTCTGATTTGCTTTATTATGCTTCTTTAAACATAGAAGCCTTGATTAATGCCATCAACATATTGGCATTACTGAATTTTGGAACATCCTTTTGAGTATGTTTTTCTTGGCTGTACCATGCGGCTTGTAGGATCTTAGTTCCCCAACCAGGGATCAGATCTGGGCCCCAGTGGTGAAAGCACCAAGTCTTAACTACTGGACTGCCAGGGAATTTCCTCTTTTGGCTACTTAATTGGAAATAGCTTTGGTTGAAATGACTGTGATTATATTGTAGACATGTTTTAACTTAGTGGTTTGCCATCCATCTATTTCTTTTCCCATTTTGCCTCAAATGTCTTGCTCTTCAGTGAGAACAGAACAGCTGAGAACTTTATGTGGTAACTTGTGGAGAAAAGGATGCCTAAATGATGAAGAGCAAGTTCTCAATGGTGAAGCAGTGTTTTAGACACACCTAGCATCAGTCACCAAGACCAAAAGGCATGAAATCAGAGAGCTAGATTGCTGATTCTGTGACCTGAGTTGGTAGCTAGTCCTTGAGTTAATTCAGCAGTTACTCAGTGAGTGCTTAACCTGTGCCAGGCATCGTGCTACATGTCGTCACTGTAGAGGTTTAACTCACAGTCATCGTCCTTATGATGCTAGTGAATGAGAGAGACATACAGAGAACTTTACTAATAGGAGTCTACAAGAGTTTAATAGATGTGTACACAGGGTGTGGTGACATCTCAGAGGAGGGCTACCTAATTCAAATTGGGCCAGGTAGATTTTGCACAAAATTCTTTGGAGGTGATGTGATTTCTGAGTGGAGTAAGATTTATGAGAAGTAGCATTTCCAGGAGTTGGGAATTATAGATTCCAGGGCACAATGATATGTGATAGTATCGTCTGTTCAATGAACTCCAACTACTCCTTAAAGTTGGGATACGGAGCTGCTGCTGCTGCTAAGTCGCTTCAGTCATGTCCGACTCTGTGCGACCTCATAGATGGCAGCCCACCAGGCTCCCCCGTCCCTGGGATTCTGGCCTGGGTTACAGAGCAGGGACTGGTAAGACATGGTACTAAAGAAGCAAGAAGGGGCTGGATGGTGTATTACTGAGTCCTGTTACTAACTTATATATCAAAAAATACGGTATTTACAACTCTAAAGAATCTTAGGCATTTGTAATTTTTTTCCCTTTGAAAGGATTACAAGGTTAGAAAATTCAAGGTAAACTGTACATTATGTAGCACTAATGGCTACTAGTCAATAACCTGTTGATATTTAGTACCTCGCTGAGACAGGGCAGGAACAATGATTAAACAAATAGAAATGCCTGCTTTGCCTAAAAAGCTTATGCAGGCAAGCACAAAGTTTACATTTAAATGAATTTCTTCCTACTACTCCTTTTAGAATGCAGTTTTAGCACTCTCAGATTAAAAAGTCACAGGAGAAGGCATGTTAAATAATTGTCTATCAGGCACTGGTTTTTATATTATGATTGGAAAATTATGAACCCAGGGCGGATAAAAGAATTATTGATTCTAGCATTTGGAAAAGTGTCTGAGATTGGAAATAAATTGTGCAAGTATGTTAAATAGAAAAAAAAAGTATGTTAATTAGGCTAATTAATTGAGATTATATGCCCAAGATATGTTACTAAAGAAAGTGTGAGTAAACCAAAGGATTTAGAAAAGATAGGCAAGATTTGTTAGTGTTTGAAAAATTATTTTATATTGATAAGTGGAGTAGAAGATTAAAAGTGAAAGATGTATAGAATGGAGGATCTTGGCAATTAAGTGGTTACCGCACAGAGTCGGACACGACTGAAGCGACTTAGCAGCAACAGCAGCAGCATATCTATTTTTATCTACATTTCCATCTCAGTATTGTTTTGTAGCGTTGGTGATTCTTGTCTAGATAAAGTATGGGATATTTCCATAAAACAAGATTTAAAATTAGAGTTGAAAAAAGTGTGCAATTTTTGCACTAAAGTACTTCACTTTTAGTTATATGCCTTTGTTTCTATTGCATGTGAAGTCTATGTAATGTAGAACTAGGTGATATTATAGGTACAAAAATTGTTTAAATATGTATGCTGGGATATAATGGCATGAAAAGGATAATTATCAATATTTTTTGGTTTTTGAGGTGGAAAATCTCTCTAAACAATATGAAGAAATTTACCTTAAAAACAAAGATCTAGATGCAAGATTATTTCTGGATCATGATAAAACTCTTCAGGCTGATCCTACAGACAGGTATTTCACATGATATATTAGTATTTGTTGATATGCTGGTTCATTTTTTTAAAAACTTAATAATACCAAAGTATATTCTCTTGAATTGTTGTATAGAATCGTAAAATAGGAATGGTTAAGATAACTGCAGACAAACCTGTAAGATATTATGGGTTCCATTCTACATCATTGCAATAAAGCAAATACCGAAATAAAGCAAAGCACACAAATATTTTTAGTTTCCCAGTGCGTGTAAGAGTTACACTTACATTGTACTATGGTCTGTTAAATGTGAGATAGCATTATGTCCCAAAAAATGATTGTACATACCTTAATTTAAGAACACCGTATTGCTAAAAATGGTAACTATCATCTGACAATGCAGGATTACAAGCTTTCAGTGTTTTAAAAAACCAATTCTGTGAATCACAGTAAAGCGAAGTGCGGTAAAATGAGATATGCTTGTACAAAAATTTTGAATGATTGTATGATTATGTTGTTAAGCATGAAATCGTTTAATATTAGCTAAAATATATATATGTATATATAATTTGGAAATTAAACACAGGTAAAATACTTCTAATTTTATTTAAGCCAAAGTAAATTTTGGAAGGCATAATGATTGAAAAACTTGAGCTTTGGTGTTTTTTAATACTGAACAACTTGACTAGTAATATCATCAACATCTAACGTTCTGGAGAAAACAAGCATCTAACTTTCACTTTCAGAAAAATTCTTAATGATTGCACGCCTGTTTGTCCATAAACCTAGTGGAAAGAAACCTAACTTTAAAAAGATGATGAAAAAAAGAGATTTTATTTGTGTAAGCAGCTTTTGGATCATCTATTTCCTTTAACTTCTGTTATTTACTTAACCATTTTGTATGATGTCATGAGGCAACAGAAAGTATTATACTGCTTTTTTGACTCATAAAGCCCAAGTTGTAAATTTTCAGTCTGAATTACTTTGTTTATCACTATTTAGTTTTGAAATGCAAAGAACACCACGAAAAAGTAACCCTGATGAAGAGGTGAATATGATTCTTCCACAGACTCCAGTTAGGTATGACTTTTCTTACTTTTGATTTTCATTATAATTATTTAATCAGTGCTTTATAGTGCTTCAGGTTTAATCATTTGTGAGGGAAAGACATTAAAAATGGTTCTAGTCCTTCTGGGATATATACAGAGCAAATGATAACACTTTTCTCTTTTTTATTTACTAAAATGGAACACATTCTCATTCTAGGTTATACTCCTTAAGGGCAGACAGACCTATGTCTAATAATCATATTGTTGGCAATTAGTAGTACATCTGGCACACAAAGAGCACTCAATATATACCTGTTACATGTATATACAAATATATAATGCAGATGTCTTTCTCTCTGGAATTATTATTTTTCACAGCATCACGTTCTTCCCTTCATAGTGTGTATCACAATTTATAATTATGAATTCATCTGTGTATTTACTTGTTTCTGTCAATACCCGTAATAACCTTTAAGTTTATACTGCGATGGAGCATGACTTTTTTGTTCACCATTAAATTAAATAATTAGGACCTAAGATAATACTTGATACATAGTTACCAATCATTAATTTTTTCAAATGACTACATACACGTATACAAATGCATTCTTGTTTGAATACAGTAATAGACTTAGACTTGGCACAGAAGGGACTTTATGAAGTGATGTTTAAACTGAATTTTGAAATGTGTAAGTTTGTGTCACAGAAGACCAACAGCATGTGCAGAGGAATGGACATATGAAACAGCCCAATGTGTCAGGGGAGCTGTAAGCAGCTTTGTACTGACGGACTAAATGGGAAGATGAAATGGCAGAAGAGGAGGTTGGGGACTAGTCATGAAGGGCCTTATTATTATTCCATGCTCAGAAGTTTGGACTTCAGCTTGTGCAGGATATAGTCTGTTGCTATACATGGATTAAGCAGGGGTAGGATAAAGTCAGACTTGGTTTTTGAAAATTTACGTGATAGTCACCTGTGAAGAGAGGGACTGAGGAGGGTGTGGTGAGAAATAGACCTATCAATCTGTCACAGTGGTTCTTAACCATGGATGCAAATTAGATACCCTGAGGAGCTTTTTTCCCCCCAAAGTACATATGCCTTGATCCTGCTGCCATAGACATAGTGAGTCGAAATCCCTGTCAAAATTCTGCATTGCAGTAATTCACTTGAGAGATGCTGAAGATCTAAACCAAAAGATAGTGGGAATGAAAGAGCAAGAAGAGATTTGATAAATAGTTGATGAATTCAAATTTAGAATATTATTCTTAAGGAATTTATGGGACATGAAGAAGATAATGTAATAAGTAGTAGGACATAAGGATCTTACATAATAGATTGGGGAATCATCAGGAAGAGTTAAAACCAGAAAAACAGATGAGGTTTTCTGAAGTGAGGGTTATAATGACACGGATGGATGACTAAGGACTGAACGCTAAGAGTGCTAGAATTTAAGGACTAGATAGAAGTTAGATTAGAAAGAATGAGGTGTGACTGGGGAGGCCAGAGAGTGGAGCCAAGGAAGCCAAGGCAGTTTCAGAAAAGAGCACGTTCAAGAGTGTGAGATGTCTCAAGAAAATCAAGTATCAGACCGAATAAGAAAGATCTTTTGGTTTTAGCAGTCGGTCATTTATGACTTTAGTCACTGTGGCTTAAGGAATTAGTACAACATGTCATAGAAGCGTTATATTTAAAAGTCGTGGAATTGTAGCTATCAGTTTCGAGAGGCTTGGCTGAGAACCAAACATGGATTATTAAATAATATTTAAGGAACCTTTTGGCCATAAACATTCTACAGCATTCTACAGTGCATACAGAGTAGCAATGTACTTCTACTCCAAAATTGGATTATTAATATTTACCATGTACCCCCCAATACACACAAAATTATAAGAGATTGACTTACATTTATGTTTTAGTAATGATGACTTCTAAAATCATGTATGCCTTCATCTTGAAGATCTCTGTAAAAGAGAGTCACTTGGTTCTTTACTTGAGTTATTAAATATCTTAGTCTTTATTTGACTAGTTTTAATATTTAATTGTAATAATGTTTTGCTTAAAATATTATTATTTTGATGCCCTTTTGTCCTTAAAACAATGTCATTACTTTTATCAATTGTTTTATTGATATATAGTTTTATTAGTAAATAAGCATATGTTTTTTAATTATAAACATATTATGAACATATCAGTTCTTAAAGATCTAACTAAAATGTTAATTCCTTATAAACAACAGTACACTAAGGGATTTGTAAAGTCTTATTTCAGAGAACTTAAAGATTAACAAGAGACAGTGAGATTGAAGATAAGCGTAACTTATGACATAGATACACTTCATTTGTTCTCTTTGTTACTTCATTTCTTAACATTTCTTCATATTTTTTTCTAGAACTGTTATGAATACTATCCAACAATTAATGATGATCTTAAATTCAGCAAGTGATCAACCATCGGAAAATCTGATTTCCTATTTTAATGTAAGCCATATGTGAAACACTTTATTATGATATCTTGGCAAACAAATTTGAAATTAGAAGTTAAAATACTGTTTTTTTAAACACCCATTTCCCAATAAGTTGTCTATTATCTTATTTCTTGCTTTGCTTTTTAACTCTCCAAATTAGGTATTAGTAGTAGTATTGTTTTATTTGGACAGTGTTATTTTCAGATTTTCTCATGTGCACTGTTTGTCTTGTTCACCATTCTTTCTTGCAGCTTAGACCTCTCTTCCATTTTTATTTTCTTCTTTCTTCAGATACATCATTTTTTTTTTAATTGGAGGATAATTGCTTTACAATGTTATGTTGATTTCTGCCGATCAACAGTGTGAGTCAGTCATAACTATATGTGTATCACCTCCTTCTTGAGCTTCCATGCCCCCATACATCTTTTAATAATTCCTTTAGTGAGAGTTAGTTTGATATGAGTTTACAAGCTTTGTGTTTTATTTCTTGTCTTAAAATATCTTTATCTTAATTTTTGTGAGGCGGTTTACCTGGATCATCTGTTTTAGGTTGACCTTTACTTTCCCTTAGTAGTTTGAAGGTATTTACTACTTCCTGACTCTCATTGTTGCTAGTAAGAAGTTTTCTGTCAATTCAAATGTTGTTTCTTTACAGTTAATCTGTCTTTTCCCTCTGGCTGCTGTTAAGATACTTTCTTTGAATGTGACATTAGATAGGATTTAATATTTGTCATATCTCTGCAGTCTTTTTTATTTAGCCCATTTTCATTTATTTTTACTGTATGGCCCTGTGTGCATTACAGTATATACTCCTGATAGACCCTAAGTTTGATATCTGAAAGGCACCTGCTACCCTCCCTCCCCTTAAAAAAAGGGAGTGAGAAAGAAAGAGAATGAAAGCTAGTGTCTGTATTGCATGCTTGTTCCTTTCCTCCTTTAAAATTAGATGAGGCTTGGGGCTGACTGAAAGGCTCCTCTGTGGAAGCTGGATGAGGCTTGAAGACTTATTAAAGTTTGGCTTATCCAGTAACTGTGTGCTTTGTTTGGTTAACATTCTGTTTAATATCATAAGCTGCCTGTGGTTTTGTCGTTGTCTTCTTGCTTATATTCCCCCCCAGGGATTAACAAAGTATTTTTCTGTCATCATATTCATAACTGTGTTGGCTCAGAACTGATTTTCTTTGTCCAATTTGCATAAAGTTGTTTTTATTTCTGGGTAATTTGTAGCACAAGAATAGTTCCCAAACATAGGTACTCAGTTACTTAGAACTTTTAGAAGGGATAATGATATAAGTAAAAAGAACGATAATCTCTGTTTCCTTAAATATTGTTTTTGGTATTTCCTCCAACATTTAAAGTATGTAGGACCTCTTTTTTATTTTAAACTATTTCTATTGAGCAGAAAATTCTGTCTCAGAGATATTTTCCAGAACTTAGTTTAAAGTTTAACATTAAATGGAGTGCAACAGTTGGAGTGCAAAGTTTTGCGTGTACTACAAATTGCCTGTCTCAGAGGGGGCATATCTTGAAAATCATTAAGTTTTTCTCTGAATTTGTTTCTTGGTTTCTTCATTTTAAAAATCAGTGCCATTTTTCCTTCCTTGTATAAGTAAAATATTAGAAGCTATAGACATTTTTTCTTACCAATTTTATTGAGATATGACTGACATATTGCTCTGTATAAGTTTACGCATACAGCATAGTGATTTGACTTGCATACATCATGAAATGATGACCTCAATAAGTTTAGTTAACATCCATCATCTCATTTGGATACAGAATAAAAGAAACTGAATAAAATTCTTTTCCTTGTAAAGAGAACTCTTTACAAGGATTTACTGTCTTAACAACTTTCATGTATAACATACAGCAGTGTTAATTATATTTACTGTCTTAACAACTTTCATGTATAACATACAGCAGTGTTAATTATATTTATCATATTGTGTGTTACATCCCTTGTGCTTATTTATCTTATAACTGGAAGTTTGTACCTTTTGTCTGCCTTCATCCAGTTCCCCCTCCCACCATCCCCTGCCTCTAGTAGCTACAAATGTGATTTTTTTTCTATGAGTTTGTTTGTCTTTTGAAGTGTAATTGACCTACAAGACTTGGTTAGTTTCTGGCGCATAGTATAGTGATTCAGTATTGCTGTACATCTCAAAATGATCACCACAGTAAATCTAGTTACTTTTTGTCTCCATACAAAGGTATTACATAATTATTGGCTGTATACCGCACACTGTACATTTCATACCCATAACTCATGTATTTTGTAACTCGAAGTTTGTGCCTCTTAATCTTCCTCACGTGTTTCTCTCTTTACCCACGCCCTCCCTTCTGTTTGTTCTCTATGTCTATGATTGTTTTTGTTTTGTTACATTTGTTCATTTGTTTTGTTTTTTAGATTTCATATATAAGTGAAATCATATAATATTTGCTTTCTTTGTCTGATCTACTTCATTTAGCATAATATTCTCTACATCCATACTTGTTGTCACAAATGACAAGATTTCTTTTTTCTCTATGGCCAAATAATATCCCCTCATAGGGAATGGGTCATTCCTCATAGCTCAGTCGGTAAAGAATCTGCCTGCAATATAGGAGACCTGGGTTTGATTCCTGGGTCAGGAAGATCCCCTGCAGAAGGAAATGGCAACCCACTCTAGTATTCTTGCATGGAGAATCCCATGGACAGAAGAACCTGGCAGGCTACAGTCCATGGGGTTGCAAGAGTTGGACACAACTTAGGGACTAAACTACCACCAAATAATATTCCATTGTGTGTGTGTAAGTGTATATATATATATATATACACATATATATACACATACATACATACTTATATGTGCTGTCCTATTCTTAGTTGCTCAGTCATGTCTGACTCTTTGTGACTCCATGGATATAGCCCACCAGACTCCTCTGTCCAAGGGGATTCTCAAGCAGGCAGATTCTTTACAATCTGAGCCACCAGGGAAGTCCAAGAATACTGAAATGGGTAGCCTGTCCCTTCTCCAGGGGATCTTCCCCATCCATAAATTGAACCAGGGTCTCCTGTATTACAGGTGGGTTCTTTTACCAGCCGAACTACCAGGGAAGCCCATACACCTGTATCAGTTCAGTTCAGTTCAGTTCAGTTGCTCAATTGTGTCTGACACTTTGCAACCCCATGGACTGCAGCATGCCAGGCTTCATTGTCCATCACCAACTCCCAGAGCTTACTCAAACTCACGTCCATCAAGTCAGTGATGCCATCCAACCATCTCATCCTCTGTCACCCCCTTCTCCTGCCTTCAATCTTTCCCAGCATCAGGGTCTTTCCATTGAGTCAGTTCTTCACATCAGGTGGCCAAAGTATTGGAGTTCAGCTTCAGCATCAGCCCTTCCAATGAATATTCAGGACTGATTTCCTTTAGGATAGACTGCTTGGATCTCCTTGCAATCCACGGGACTCTCAAGAGTCTTCTCCAACAGCACAGTTTAAAAGCGTCAATTCTTTGGTGCTGAGCTTTCTTTATAGTCCAACTCTCACATCCATGCATGACTACTGGAAAAACCATATTTTTGACTAGATGGACCTTTGTTGGTGAAGTAATATCTCTGCTTTTTTTTTTAAATTTTATTTTATTTTTAAACTTTACATAATTGTATTAGTTTTGCCAAATATCAAAATGACTCCGCCACAGGTATACATGTGTTCCCCATCCTGAACCCTCCTCCCTCCTCCCTCCCCATACCATCCCTCTGGGTCGTCCCAAGCTGTCTAGGTTGGTCATAACTTTTCTTCCAAGGAACAAGTGTCTTTTAATTTCATGGCTGTAGTCACCATCTGCAGTGATTTTGGAGCCCCAAAAAATAAAGTCTGCCACCGTTTCTACTGTTTTCCCATCTATTTCCCATGAAGTGAGGGACCAGATGCCATGATCTTAGTTTTCTGAATGTTGTTTTAAGCCAATTTTTTCACTCTCCTCTTTCACTTTCATCAAGAGTCTCTTTCTTTGCTTTCTGTCATAAGGGTGGTGTCATCTGCATATCTGAGGTTATTGATATTTCTTCCGGCAATCTTGATTCCAGCTTGTGCTTCTTCCAGCCGAGCGTTTCTCATGATGTACTCTGCATATAAGTTAAATAACCAGGGTGACAATATACAGCCTTGATGTACTACTTTCCCTATTTGGAATACCTGTATACCACATTTTTATCTATTCATCTATTGATGGGCACCTAGGTTGCTTTCATTCTTGGTTATTGTAAATAATGCTTCAGTGAACATAAGGGTGCATAATATTTTTTCAAATTAGTGTTTTCATTTTCTTCATATAAATACCCAGAAGTGAAGTTGCTGGATTTTATGGTATTTCTGTTTTTAATTTTTTGAAGAGTCTCCAAATTGTTTTCTATAGTGGTTGCACCAATTTAGATTCCCACCAGTAGTGTACAAGGGTTACCTTTTCTTTACATCCTCACCAACACTTAATTATTTGTTCTCTTTTCTATAATAACCATTAGACAGGTGTGAGGCGATATCTCATTATGGTTTTGATTTGCATTTCTCTGATGATTAGCCATTTCTCTTTGAGACCCCATGGACTGTAGCCCTCCAGGCTCCTGTGTCCATGATATTCTCCAGGTACAAATACTGGAGTGGGTTACCATGCCCTCCTCCAGGGAATGATTAGAGTTGTTAAGCATATTCTCTTGTGATTGTTGGCCATTTGTATGTCTTCTTTGGAAAGATGTGTATTCAGTTCTCTGCCTCTTTTTTAATCAGCTAGTTTTTTGTTTTGTTTGTTTGATATTGAGTTGTATGAGTTCTTTGTATGTTTGGCTATTAACCCTTTATCAGATATATCATTTGCAAATATCTTCTCTTGTCCTGTAGGTGGCCTTTTCTTTTTGTTGATATTTCCTTTACTTTGCAGAAGCTTTTTGCTTTGAAATAGTTCCACTTGTTTATTTTGCTTTTGTTACCTTTTTTTTGGGGAGTCAATACCAAAATATCTCCAAGACTAATGACAGGGAGTTTGCCATCCATGTGTTCTTCCAAGAGTTTCATGGTTTCAGGTCTTATGTTCAAGTCTTTAATCCATTTTGTGTTAATTTTTGTGTGTAGAGTAAGATAGTGGAATTTCAGTTTTTTGAAACTGGTTTTCCAGTTTTAGCAGCACAGTTATTAAAGAAATTGCCCCATTCCTTACTTTATATTTTGTATTATTGAGTCTTTTGTGGTAATTAATTGATCATATGCATAGGTTTATTTTGGAGCTCTATTCTGTTCCACTGATCTATGTTTTTATGCCAAAGCAAACTGTTTTGATTACTCTAGCTTTGCAGTATAGTTTGATGCCTCCAGCTTTGTTCTTCTTTCTCAAGATTGCTTTGACTGTTTGGGGTCTTCTGTGGTTCTACATACAGCTGCTCTACTCTGTTAAATACCTTGAAATTTTGACAGGAATTTTTTGAATCTGTAGATTGCTTTGAGTAGTGTTAATATTTTAACAATATTAATTTCCTTGAGCATGCAGTACTTTCATTTGTGTCTTTTATGATGAGCTGTTTTTCTTTGGTATCAGTTGTAAAATCTATGAGGCTGTTTTTTGATGGCTAAGGGAAGGGCTAACAAATCTTTCCTAACTTGCCAGCAGAAAATTTAGATAATAGGGGTTTTTTAGTTGTAGTCTAGTAGTTTCTGGTCCCTATCATCCCAGAATGGAATGCTTAATATTTCTCATATTTTCAGTAGTTGTATTTACTTATTTTTTGTGAAGTGTTTTCACAGTATAAAAATTGAAAGTAATAAGTCATGCTGTTATAGAACAGAAGGTGTTAATTCTCTGGTTAGACAGTATCCTCTATCTTAATTTCTATTTTTCCATCTTAAAGAATTGTACAGTGAATCCAAAGGACAGTATCCTGAAAAGAGTGAAGGATATTGGGGACGTCTTTAAAGAGAAATTTGCTAAAGCTGTGGGACAAGGATGTATGGAAATTGGATCACAGGTAACTTCAACTCATTTTGATGAGTACCACTGTATAGTAAATAATTTCAAATGCAATATCTGTCCAAGTTGTGTAAATGCTATCTAATAGTATAAAATTTTGGCAGCTACCAAATCCTAGTCGGCTGTGTATGATGCTATTTGGAAAAAACTTGATGGGCTAGCTCTCCTTACTCTATACAGAAACCAAAAGGAAACATGCAGAAAATTTTGGAAAACTTATGTAAATTTTAGAAAGTACAAGTAAAAAAAAATCAAAATCTTGTTGATATTAAGTTTTTGGTGTATATTCTTTAACTTTTGCACGTATGGAATATTATGTATGCATATACTTATATGAATGGAATATTATACATGCCATTTATTAGTGGTATTATTGAATGATGTTACTTTTACTATTGCTGTTGTTATTTCAGAAAATCTAAAACTAATATTTGGCAAGAGAATGGGCTCTGGATCCAAGCCCTGGTTTCATATCTGGCTCTTTCATATATGAGCTGTCAGGTTTCTATATTTGCTTTACTTTGTGGCATTACTGAGGTAATATATAAAATATATTTGAAAACTGTAATCTACTATACACATTTGCTTTAGTGTAGTGAGGTTATATTTTGATACCATCTGTATTTTAAACAATTACATTTAAAAGTTCTTTTGGTCATAATTTGGAATGAAGGATTAAGGTGTATATTTGTGTGTATTTAAAATTGGACTGTTTTTTAAACTAATGGAAACTAGTTATTTGATTAAAACTTTTTGCTGATAAGATCCTTTAGATCGGATTTTTGCCTTTGCCAGCTTTATGGAAAGGTACTATTCTCTTAATCCTGGAGAGCTATCTTAAATACATGTCACAGGAGTGTTATATTCATGTGTAAAATGGTTAGAACAGTACCAGGTTTCCCATTGGCTCAGATGGTAAAGAATCAGTGTGCAATACAATGGACCCAGGTTCAGTCCCTGGCTTGGGAAGATCCCCTGGAGAAGTGAATGGCTACCCGCTCCAGTATTCTGGCCTGGAGAATCCCCTGGACAGAGGAACCTGGTGGGCTACAGTCCATGGGGTGGTAAACAGTTGGACACGACTGAGCAACTAACACTAATATATAATATATTCTTAGTACATATATATCTGTTATGATGTAGACTGAAGTAGGAATGTAGGAAAACCATATACTGGACCCCTCCTCTTAAAAACTTATCGGGAATGTGAAAACCATCATTTTATATGGGGTCGCAGAGAGTCGGACTCAACTGAGTGACCAACGCTTTCAGTTTCCTCAGTTTTAGACAAGCTAGCTTTTGTGCTCTCTTGGTAGCCATATTTCTAAGAAGGGTCAGAGATGTGTCTCAGGGCAAAACTTTTTAAAAATTAGTAATTGTTATGTTTTCTAAAATAGTGGGATCTGATTTTTTGTTTGTTTGTTTGTAGCGATACAAACTTGGAGTCCGATTGTATTACCGAGTAATGGAATCCATGCTTAAATCAGTAAGTTTAAAAGAATATAATAGAAAAAAAAATTCATTGCTAATGCAAAGAAGGCTTCAGTTAATTTTTTAAATCTGTTTTAGGAAGAAGAACGATTATCCATTCAAAATTTTAGGTAAATTTTTGTTTTAGTAAAACAATTTCTTTTTTTTTTTTTTATAAAAGTAAATGTTACAAAAATCATTCTTTTTTTCCTTTAGCAAACTCCTGAATGACAACATCTTTCATATGTCTTTGTTGGCATGCGCTCTTGAGGTTGTAATGGCTACCTATAGCAGTAAGTTAAATTTTAGTAAATAAACATTCTAGTTCAATTTAAAGTTTAAAAAAACTTATCTGAGGTGTTATATGGGTTTTTTTAGGGGGGTCGGAGATGGAGAAGTTAAGGAGAAGAAATGCATATTTTAGATCATTATATACGAAAGAATGTAATTGGTCACCTTAGAACGGCTTGTGAACTTGGATTGTTTCAAATCATCTTGGAAATACTTTCACAAGGTCTCTATTTTGGTCTATACTGAATCCAGGAAATGTACCTATTAACCCCCTTTAAAGACTTAGGAGATTGTAAAATCCCTGAGAAGTACCATTGAGCAGCTTCCACTGATAAGGAAGCACTGCCACATATATATATTCAGTGGTTATGAGACCAAAGGTTGGAACTGAAATCTGCCAGATAAATGGAACAGAGGCACCAATAGGGGTTTTTTAAAATACGATTTTCAACATGTATCATTACTTTGCAAATAATCTTGCGACTGTCAAAAAAGTTTTGTTTGTAAAAAACAAAAGAAAAAAAATTGTCTAAGGATAAAAATATATTACATAACTAATATAACCAAGAAATACACAATTAAAACAGATTTTTCTAACCAAATTATCAAAATCTAAACAATCACTTCCCCTCTTAATCAATGATTAATGAGACAGTTAAAATGGATATGCCAGTGCATTACTGGTTGGATGTTAAACCTGTCCCTGATACAAGTGTAGAATATTTAAACCTTTGAAAATTTGATATAAGCTATGAGCCTTCTGTCTAAAAGAGACATACATGCATATGCCCTCAGACTTGGGAAGCCTATTTCCTAGGAGTCTGTGGACCCCAGAATAAAAAATTCTGTTTTAAGTAAATTTTTTTTGTTTAGCCTTTCTACTGTGTTTTAATTTTTTGTTTAATAAAACCTTTGAACTGAAAAATAATGTAATTCAAGACTTTCTGTTTCATTCCTAAGTTATTTTTCTTTCATTTTTAGGAAGTATGTCTCAGAGCCTGGATACTGGAACAGATCTATCCTTCCCATGGATTCTGAATGTATTTAACTTAAAAGCTTTTGATTTTTACAAAGTGATTGAAAGTTTCATCAAAGCAGAAGCCAACCTGACCAGAGAAATGATTAAACATTTAGAACGATGTGAACATCGAATCATGGAGTCCCTTGCCTGGCTCTCAGTAAGTAACTAGTTAAAGATATTCATATGCATATGGATAACAGTTATCTGTTAGTGACATATATTTGTTAAAATTTACCTCGAGCAAATATGCGATTTAATGAATAATATGATTTCCAAGTAGAGCCCAAGAATCAAGTGGAATATTATCAATTGAATGGTGTCTTTGAGCTCTCCAGACTATCTCATATAGGAATTTATTATGAATTGCTTTTCTTTTTTTTGAATTGCTTTTCTTAAAGCTTGGCACTTCAAAACAAAGCAGAATTCTGTAAAGTATTTGGGAACTTTATTTAAAGTAGGAGTGTCATGTTTGAAAATTTAAGAGCCTGGTCTTAAATTTCAACAGAATACTTAAAAAAAAAATTGACAGGCTATTGAGATGATTTAAAAGAACAGATTTTTATTTCAATTTAATTTGCTTTTTTTTGGTCCCATCGTTAAAGATAATCTAAAATCTACACAGGTGTAGTTATTGCTTATAGCATTGTATGGACAAAAAGAATATTCTAGGTAGTCTGTTTATAGCATATAAGCTATTGATAAAGCTTTATTTAAATAAAGGTTATATCTCCTATATAGTAATAATAAAACATTTATATGAAGTTCTTCTGTTATGCTCTTTAAATCTTCATAGTTGGGCAATACTTTGTTAATCATCAGGTTTGTAGATTGATATACAGTTGGTTTCTTTTGAAACTGTTGCATGCTAAGCTTACATCTTTTCATTTATATCAGCATATAGAAATGACAGTGAAAAAATTAAGGCTTTAGTTATATTAGAATCTTAATCTTCATGTAAATGTAGTTTTAAATTTTTTTATATTTTAAAAATGTAATGGCTAAGAGATAACTTGTTTCTTCGTGCTTTTCTTGTATTGCTGTATAGACAGAGTGGATAGAAAAGGAGAGAAGTAGGGGAAGTTGATAGACATTGTATTGCTATGATTGAATTGGCTAAGTCTTTTATACAAAAGCTTCTGCTTTGTTAAAAAAAAAAAAGGAGTACTTAGGAGAAAACTCTCAGAATCTGGGGGTTCAATGAAAGTAGCAAAAATAAATACATAGATCAATAAACAAAATAAATAGAGTACTTTTCAGAGGATGCCATGCCCGCTTTTCCTAGAAATTGAAATCAAGACATGACTGTATCATCTGAAAGTGACTATTCTTATTTCTTTTAGAGGACTTTATTTCTATCAATACACATCTGCTATATGCCAAGCATTGAGGTAGATATTATGAGGATATATAAAAGACATGAGCTCTGAAAATTATGGAGGAAGTAGTAGAAATTTACTGTTGAAAATTGCTTGTGTTCAAGCCTGTTTAGTTCAGTTACTGGTATTCTAGGATTCTAAACAATATTCTTTTATTTTTGAGAATTTTTGGAGGAAAAGTAACATGTACAAAGTCTGGTCAAGGGTACAGTTTTTTAATAATAGAGTAGTGTGGACTTCATAAGCCTCTGAATTTAAATTCTAACTTTGGTATTTCTAGGGGATGAGATTATAGGCTACTTTTGGTTGAATTTTCAAAAAATCAATACAGACTGCTGTTTTAATCATAAACAGAACAGAGTGGTGGTGGGTAACTATGAACATAAGTCATGCCACACAACATAATATGTGAGTCTTTCCTGTGAGAATAATTTAACATTTTAGAGAGTAGGCATACTATAGATAAATTTGAGCTTTCACAGACTGTAGGATTTTTTTCTTTATTGAAGTATAACGTATATACAGAAAAGCATATATCACAAGTTGTAGTACAAAGGATTTTTTACAAATAGAATGTACCCACGTTACTAAATATATAGATTAAGAATCAGAGCAATTGAGCACACCTATGATACCAAAATCCAGATCAAGAATCAGAGCAAACCTGCTTCGTTTTTTGATTCTGTATTACAGTCAGAATCTCTCCTTGAACTGAAGATATTTATGAGAACATACTCACAGGGAAACATCAAGTGAGATACTACTTACTTTATTCATTGGTAATTTAATGAAAGAAAGAACATATTGTATTTTTTTTTTTTTTTTACTTTACAATATTGTATTGGTTTTGCCATACATCAACATGAATCCACCATGGGTGTACATGTGTTCCCAATCCTGAACTCCCCTCCCCCTCCCACCTCCCTCCCTGTACCATCCCTCTGGGTCATCCCAGTGGACCAGCCCCAAGCTTCCTGTATCCTACATCAAACATGGACTGGCAATTCGTTTCTTATATGATATTATACATGTTTTAATGCCATTCTCCCAAATCCTCCCCCGACTTCCTCTCCCACAGAGTCCAAAAGACCGTTCTGTACATCTGTGTCTCTTTTGCTGTCTCGCTTACAGGGTTATCGTTACCATCTTTCTAAATTCCATATATACGCGTTAGTATACTGTATTGGTGTTTTTCTTTCTGGCTTACTTCACTCTGTATAATCGGCTCCAGTTTCATCCACCTCATTAGAACTGATTCAAATGTATTCTTTTTAATGGCTGAGTAAAACTCCATTGTGTATATGTACCACAGCTTTCTTATCCATTCGTCTGCTGATGGACATCTAGGTTGCTTCCATGTCCTGGCTATTATAAACAGTGCTGTGATGAACATTGGGGTACACGTGTCTCTTTCAATTCCGGTTTCCTCGGTGTGTATGCCCAGCAGTGGGATTGCTGGGTCGTATGGCAGTTCTATTTCCAGTTTTTTAAGGAATCTCCACACTGTTCTCCATAGTGGCTGTACTAGTTTGCATTCCCACCAACAGTGTAAGAGGGTTCCCTTTTCTCCACATCCTCTCCAGCATTTATTGCTTGTAGACTTTTTGATCGCAGCCATTCTGACTGTTGTGAAATGGTACCTCATTGTGGTTTTGATTTGCATTTCTCTGATAATGAGTGATGTTGAGCATCTTTTATGTGTTTATTAGTCATCTGTATGTCTTCTTTGGAGAAATGTCTATTTAGTTCTTTGGCCCATTTTTTGATTGGGTCATTTATTTTTCTGGAATTGAGCTGCAGGAGTTATATTTTGAATGGGGAAAGGGTTGAGTACCTTTACTGCACAGTCTTGAGAAATACTAAATCAAGAACAGAATAACTTTAAGAAGGCATAAGCACACTTCTGTTTTTTTTTAATCCCAGAGAGATTAGCAGGTGGTATATGAATATAAAATGCTAAACAATCTATTGAAAAACCTAGTGAAATCTTGTCCTCTGGAAATCTGGAAGATTAGTTGTGGTTTAAAATGAACCATGCCTAAGGATTGGACCAAAAGACTTATAGACATTTAGGCCTCTTAAATCTGTTCAGCAGTTTATCATGCCAGTAGATGATGAGGTGAGATTTGGATATTTTACTTTCAATATATTCAGACTGTGTTGGATTTTTTTTCAGTAAAATCTTTGTCAACCAAAATAGACCAGGTAGTTTATTCTCTAAATGGTCTTTTTTGTGGACTTCTGTGGATTTTTCCTCTTGATCTACCCACTTCTGTGGCTACCTTAATACTGTTTCTCTCACAGCCACCAGAGAAATTTTTTTATAAATGCAGAACAACTCTCATGATGCTAATTCCTCAGATGAAAAATCTTTTGTAGGGGACCTGTGCCTCTGGTAATATGGAGGGAGACCATACCATATGACTCCTCACAAAAAAATACAACTATAAAACCTGTACACACTCAGTTGTGCCTGACTCTTTGAGACCCCATGGACTGTAGCCTACCAGGCTCCTCTGTCCATTAGATTTTCCAGACAAAAATACTGGAGTGGGTTGCCATTTTCTTCTTCAGGGGATCTTCCTGACCCAGGGTTCAAACCCACAGCTTCTGTGTCTCCTGATTTGCAGGCCGATTCTCTTTCACTGAGCTACCAAAGGAATTACCTGAAGTCACTGACCTTTTAGAGCAAACAGCCTAGTTAAGAAATGGAGTAGGGGTGCTGTGGGCCTGGGTAGGAAGCTTTTAGCCTGGGGCTGGGAGGTATAGGGGGAAACAAAATGGCTGCCTGAGGAGGCCTTACAAATAGCTGTGAAAGAAGAGAGGCAAAGCAAAGGAGAAAAGGAAAGATATACCCATTTGAATGCAGAGTTCCAAAGAATAGCAAGGAGAGATAAGAAAGCCTGCCTCAGCGATCAGTGCAAAGAAATAGAGGAAAACAACAGAATGGGAAAGACTAGAGATCTCTTCAAGAAAATTAGAGATACCAAGGGAACATTTCATGCAAAGATGGGCTCAATAAAGGACAGAAATGGTAGGGACCTAACAGAAGCAGAAGTTATTAAGAAGAGGTGGCAAGAATACACAGAAGAACTGTACAAAAAAGATCTTCACGACCCAGATAATCACAAAGATGTGATCACTCACACTTAGCTAGAGCCGGACATCCTGGAATGTGAAACCAGGTGGGCCTTAGGAAACATCACTATGAACAAAGCTAGTGAAAGTGATGGAATTCCAGTTAAGCTATTTCAAATCCTAAAAGATGATTCTGTGAAAGTGCTGCACGCAATATGTCAGCAAATTTGGAAAACTCAGCAGTGGCCATAGGACTGGAAAAGGTCAGTTTTCATTCCAATCCCAGAGAAAGGCAATGCCAAAGAATGCTCAAACTACCGCACAATTGCACTCACCTCACATGCTAGTAAAGTAATGCTCAAAATTCTCCAAGCCAGGCTTCAGCAATAAGTGACCTGTGAACTTCCAGATGTTCAAGCTGGTTTTAGAAAAGGCAGAGGAACCAGAGATCAAATTGCCAACATCTGCTGGATCATTGAAAAAGCAAGAGAGTTCCAGAAAAACATCTATTTCTGCTTCATTGACTATGCCAAAGCCTTTGACTGTGTGGATCACAACAAACTGTGGAAAATTCTGAAAGAGATGGGAATACCAGACCACCTGACCTGCCTCTTGAGAAACCTGTAAGCAGGTCAGGAAGCAACAGT
>NW_011494566.1:597224-597388 GCF_000754665.1 Bison bison bison
GCAGCCATTCTGACTGTTGTGAAATGGTACCTCATTGTGGTTTTGATTTGCATTTCTCTGATAATGAGTGATGTTGAGCATCTTTTATGTGTTTATTAGTCATCTGTATGTCTTCTTTGGAGAAATGTCTATTTAGTTCTTTGGCCCATTTTTTGATTGGGTCA
>NW_011494566.1:597488-600517 GCF_000754665.1 Bison bison bison
GCATCCGGTCCCATCACTTCATGGCAAATAGATGGGGAAACAGTGGCTGACTTTATTTTTCTTGGCTCCAAAATCACTGCGGATGGTGATTGCAGCCATGAAATTAAAAGACGCTTACTCCTTGGAAGGAAAGTTATGACCAACCTAGACAGCATATTAAAAAGCAGAGACATTACTTTGCCAACAAAAGTCTGTCTAGTCAAGGCTATGGTTTTTCCAGGGGTCATGTATGGATGTGAGAGTTGGACTATAAAGAAAGCTGAGCACCGAAGAATTGATGCTTTTGAACTGTGGTGTTGGAGAAGACTCTTGAGAGTCCCTTGGACTGCAAGGAGATCCAACCAGTCCATCCTAAAGGAGATCAGTCCTGGGTGTTCATTTGAGGGACTGATGCTGAAGCTCCAATACTTTGGCCACCTGATGCGAAGAGCTGACTCATTTGAAAAGACCCTGATGCTGGGAAAGATTGAGGGCAGGAGGAGACGATAGAGGATAAGATGGTTGGATGGCAGCACCGACACAATGGACATAGGTTTGGGTGAACTCCGGGAGTTGGTGATGGACAGGGAGGCCTGGCATGCTGCGGTTCATGGGGTCACAAAGAGTCGGAAAGGACTGAGTGACTGAACTGAACTTAACTGAGTGCCAGTGGGAAAATCTCAGGCTTTCTGACTAGGGAAACTGGAAAATTGAAACAACCATGGACTGTTGCCTGCCAGGCTCCCCTGTCCATGGAATTCTCCAGGCAAAGTTACTGGTGTGGGTTGGCATTCCTTTCTCTGGGGGATCTTCCTGACCCAGACATTGAACCCAGCTCTCCTGAATTGCAGGCAGATTCTTTACTGACTGAGCAACCAGGAAGCCTGTCTCAAAGTGGCTTTAGTGAAAGGCAAAAGGTGTAACTTGAAACAGAAGCTGCTGGTGAATAAACAGTTTACAGCTCAAGTTCAGTAAAAATAATCACCTGCTTTAAGACAAAGAAACAAAAAATACTCATTTGAGAAAAATAGCAGAATCCAGAATCTTTACAACTTAAACATTTACAGTGTTCAGGATACAGTTCTATAATTACCCAGCATACAAAGAGGGTCAAAGGAATCAAATGTATGTTTTTAGTGTGGGAATTTTAAGTAATTATTTGATGCCTGCAAGGCTCTCTTTTAGAAGCTTTGTCTCTTCCTTTTTTCTTATCAGCAGTTTAAAGTGTGGTCTGTGATCCCCTGGTGATCCCAGAAAACATTTTAGGGGATCTGGAATGTGAAAGCTATTCTCATATTACTGTTAAGATGTTATATCTTTTTTTCACTCTGTTGACGTTTATGCCAATGACATTAATTGCAAAACTTTTGGAACCTTTGCACCGGATTAGAGCAGTAGCATCAAAGTGTTTGTGGGTTGTTTTTTTTTCCAGCTTTTTATTTTGTGTTTGGGTATAGCTGATTAACCATGTTGTGGTAGTTTCTGGAGAACAGCGAAGGGGTTCTGGTGATCAGCCACATATATACTTGTATCCATTCTGCCCCCAAGTCCCCTCCCCTCCAGGCTTGTGGTCACTGTATTCTTCACCACCACAAACTCTCAGTTAAAAAGAACAAAGCAAAACATGCCTGTTGTCATTTAAAAACATCAATGATGAGCCAGTTAAAAGAATTTATTTTATATAATCTCTATTCTCAAGTACAGTGTGGTTGAAAGCAACTAACAATAAATGTTGCCAATGATAAGTTTTGAGTTCTCAAGGGAAAATTAGAATTTTGATAATCTTGTATTCACTGTAAGCAGAATAGCTTCCCAATACATCAAAGACTTTTCTGTAGTATTAGTACATGTGATTGTTTAACATTACATAAAGAGATTCATCAGCACTGTAAGATCTATGTAATTCAGTGAACTGTTATTTCCAAATGACCAGTGCATCATGCTATAAAATCATTCATGAGTAAGAAGTTTCTTCAGAGTTTAAGGTCTTTGATAGATAGATCAATGGTTTTTAAGGTCTCAGAAGGTGGTTTAATTCATGAATTAAAATTCATGAAACTTAAAAATTCAATGAAAACTAAAATTCATGAAAATTGCTTCCAATTTCACATTGCAATTAACCTTTAAGAAGCTACTGCTTGTTGTGTTTTAGGGTAGTGTCAAAAAAGAGTATCCCTTATTATCTGAAAAGTCTATTAAAATACTCCTTCTTTTTTCAACTACATATTGTGTGAGGCCAGATATTCTTATACTTCGAACAGACAACACATTTCAGTGAAGCAAATACAGAAGCAGCTGTGAGAATTCAGGTCTCTTCTATAGGCTAGGTATTAAAGGGATTTGCAGGATTGTAACCTCTTGCCACTGTTGTAAT
Source organism: Bison bison bison (assembly GCF_000754665.1). Classification (NCBI taxonomy): domain Eukaryota; kingdom Metazoa; phylum Chordata; class Mammalia; order Artiodactyla; family Bovidae; genus Bison; species Bison bison. The sequence continues at coordinate 599,842 of NW_011494566.1, forward strand.
TTTTTGTTTATTTAGGGAAGTAGAGTTAGGCTTCATGAAAATGTTAGCTCTGTTAACACATAGAAAGCTTCAGTTCACTTCAGGTCAGTCGCTCAGGCGCGTCTGACTCTGCAGCACTGGACTGCAGCACTCCAGGCCTCCCTGTCCATCACCAATTCCTAGAGCTTACTCAAACTCATGTCCATAGCAAGCTTATTTTGGTTATTTCAGATAAATTGCATTCTTAAATTTTTTCAGTTTTAATTACACTTGAGTTCAGTTCCGTCGCTCAGTTGTGTCCGACTCTTTGTGACTCCATGAATCGCAGCACGCCGGGCCTCCCTGTCCATCACCAACTCCCGGAGTTCACCCAAACTCATGTCCATCGAGTTGGTGATGTATCAGCCATCTCATCCTCTGTCACTCCCTTCTCCTCCTACCCTCAAATCCCTCCCAGCATCAGGGTCTTTTCCAATGAGTCAACTCTTCGCATGAGGTGGCCAAAGTACTGGAGTTTCAGCTTCAGCATCAGTCCTTCCAATGAACATCCAGGACTGATCTCCTTTAGGATGGACTAGTTGGATCTCCTTGCAGTCCAAGGGACTCTCAAGAGTCTTCTCCAACACCACAGTTCAAAAGCATCAATTCTTCGGTGCTCAGCTTTCTTTATAGTCCAACTCTCACATCCATACATGAC